>NW_016107432.1:8243355-8291023 GCF_001604975.1 Cebus imitator
GAGGAAGGAGAATCCAAAAAAAAAAAAAAGTGTAAAATATTAACCCTCAACAGACTGTGAAATAAATTAAGAATATATAGTATACAGCAGGGTGGGGGGAGGGGGATAACACTGGAAGAAATGCCTGATGTAGGCGACGTGGGGGGATGGAGACAGCAAACCACCATGGCATGTATGTACCCATGCAACTATCCTGCAGGATGCAGGATGTGCACATGTACACCAGAGCCCAAAATACAATAAAAAAAATGCTTCAAGAATATAAAAAGAAAAGAAAATTATTTGACGCAGAAAAGTAACAAAGAAGAAAAAAGAATATATAATATAATCCTTTACATCAACAATTTAAAACATAATACTGGGACATATAAAGTCAACAGATAATTTAAAAGGTAGTTTTAAATATTCAATTAATCCACAACAATATAGGAAAGAAGAAACAGAGACCAAAAAAAAAGAAGAGGTAAGAAGAAAACAAATAAAACAAAAATAGACCTAAATAAAACCATATCAATTATTACATCAACTGTGAATGGACTAAACAAACAATACAACTAAAAGGCAGAGATTGTCAGAATGGATTTCTTTTTAAAGCAATACCCAACTATATGCTGTCCTCAAGAAATTAATATTAAATATAAAAGCAAAGAATAAAAATAAATGCATAGAAAAATATATGTCATGGAAGCAGTAAGCATAAGTAGGTTAGAATGGCTATATAATTTCATTTGTAAGTCCCATCAAACACTTTAAAAAGTAACACCAACTTTATACAAGCATTTTAAGAAAATGAAGAAAAATGTCTGAATTCAGTAAGCATACATGGATTAGAATAGGTATTTTAATCTCAAAGAAAGGAAGTTTCAAAATAAGTAGTACTAGAAGAAAAAGAGAAGGATATTTTACAATGATAATAGAAAAAATTCATCATGAGGAAATAACAATCATAAATGCGTATGCATCTAACAACAAATCTCAAAGTATAAGAAGCAAATATTGACAGATTTAAAGGAAGAAGAAGTAATTTCACAATCACAGTTGGTTGTTTTACACAACTGCCCAGAAATTAATAAAACAACTAGATTTTAAAAATCAGCAATAACATGGAAGCTCTGAATACTACCTTGAATCAACTAATATTTATTGAATCTTACACCTAACAACTTTGAAATACACATTCTTTTCAAGTGGGCATTGGGCATTTACTAAGGTAGATCATAAGCTGGGCATAAAATGAGTCTCCATAAATATAAATGAATTGAAATTGTGGAGTATGTCCTTGGACCACAATGAAAGAAATTAGAACCAGTAACAATAAGAAGTTTAGAAAAAGAGCAAAATTTGTAAGTTAAACAACACACAACCAAATAATTCATGGGTCAAAGAAGAAATCACAAGGGAAATTATAAAATATTATTAACTAAATAATAAACAAAATACAACATATCAAATTTTGGGGGTGTAGCTAAAGCAGTCCTTAGAAGAAAATTTATAGCTTAAAATACTTACATTAGAAAAAAATGTCTAAAATCAATGACCTAAGGTTCTGTCTTGAAGAGCTAAGATTATAAACTGACCAAGAAAGTAAGTGAAAGAAGACAAACTGCTAATATCAGAAGTGAAAAAGGAGTTACAACCACAGACACTGCAAAAACTTAAAAGATCATATAAGAATATCATGAATTACTTTGTGTGAACAAATTTGCCAATATGGAGAAAATTGATTAATTTCTTGAAAAATATAACTTACTAAAATTAACATGAGAAAAAACACAAAATCTGAGTGCCTTATATCTACGAAAGAAGGTAATTTTGTAGCCAAAATTCTTACTAGAAAGAAAATTCTAAACCCAGATCATTTCATTTGTAAATCCTATCAAACATTTAAAGAAGTAACACCAACTTTACACAAGTGCTTTCAGAAAATAGAGAAGGAAAATGACTGAACTCATGTTTCAGACTACTATAACCCTAAAAACAAATTTGATGAAGCTATTACCAAAAATAGCAGACTAATATTTTTTATGAATGTAGATGTAAAATTCTCTAATGAGATATTAGCGAATCAAATTCAACAATATATAAAAAGAATAAAGTATCATATTCAAGTGGGATTTATCTAGGTAATGCATAGTTGGTTTAAAATTTGGAAATTAATCAATGTAATTCAGCATAGTAACAGAATAAGGAGAAAAAAATATGATCATTTCAATCCATGCAGAAAAATTATTTGATAGAATTCAACAACAAGACATGATAAGCACTTCCAGAAAACTAAAACTGAGAAAAGAGTTGCTCAATTTGATAAAGAGCATCTCAATTTGATAAAGAGCATCTCTGAAAAACTTAGAAATAAGCATGCTCTTAATGATGAAAAAGTGAACACTTTTTTTCCCCTAAAATTAAGAACAAAGCAAGGATGCTTGCTCACATGACTTCTCCTCAATATTGTACTGAAGGTTTTAGCTACTCCAGTAAAGATTTTAAAAGCATAAATAAAGGGGAAAGTAGGTAAAACTACTTTTATTAACAAATGGAATGATTGTTGACACAGAAAATCTCCAGAATACCATAAAACAACTATTACAACTAATTATTTAATAATAAAGGTCTCAAGGTATGAAATTAAGATAAATAGATTGTATTTATTATATCTAGTAGTAAACAATTAAAAACTAAATTAAAAACAATTTCATTACAATAGTGCCTTCCCCCTGTCCTTCCCAAAAAACTTCATGAACTATTTGGAAAAAACGTTAGTGCAGAAAAGGGCAAAGCCTCTACCCTAAAAATGACAAAACATCACTAAAATAGAATTTTAGATATGTAATAAAATAAAGATAAATAGAAGTAAAGAGGTATATCATCTCCATGGGTTAGAAGGCTCGTTAGTCTTAAGATGTAATTCTTTCCAAATTGATATACAGATTTAATGTACCAATTGTAATCCCACAGTTTTTTGCAGAATTGATAAGCAACTCAAAAACACATATGAAAATCGATGCTCTAGAACATCCAAAACAATCTTGAAAAAGAATAAATGTGGAGGACTTACACTACCTGATTTTAAGATGTACCAGAAACCTGTAGTAATTAAGACAGGCTAGTACTTGCATAATGATCAACAAGTAGGTCAAATGAACAAAACTGAGAATACAGAAGAAGACACACAAATCATCTCCTTTTTCTTATGAATCCCAAAGCAATCTGTGATGGTTAATATTAAGCATCAACTTGACTGCATTGAAGGATACAAAATATTGGTTCTGGATGTATCTGGGTATGTCTGTGAGGGTGTTGCCATAAGAGATTAACATTTGAGTCAGTGGACTGGAAGAGGAAGATCAACCTCAGGAAGACCCACTTGCAACACGGGTGGGCACCAACCAATTGGCTTCCAGTACAGCTAGAAAAAGCAGGCAGGAGAAGGTGCAAGAAACTGACTTGCTGAGTCTTCTAGCCTTCTCCTGTGATGGATGTTTTCTGCCCTAGAACATTAAACTCCAGGCTCTTTGGCTTTTGGATTCTTGGACTTACACCAGTAGTTTGCCAGAGACTTTCAGGCCTTTGGTCACAGACTTGAACAGAGCCACTACTGGCTTCCTTGCTCCTTAACTTTCAGATGGCCTATCATAGGACTTCACCTTGTGATCGTGCGAGGCAATTTTCTTAATAAACTCTCCTTCATATATACATATATCCTATTAGTTCTGTCCCTCTAGACAGCCTAGTATACAATCCAATAAACAAAACAAATCCCTTTCAAGAAATTGATGTCCATACTAGGAAGGAAGAAAAAAATAAGCAAACTTGATCCTACCTCACACTACACAAAAAATCAATTCAAGATGAATTATAGACTAAACGTATAAGCTAAAACTATAAAACTTTTAGAAAGTAAACGTAGGAAAATATCTCTGTGAATTGAGTATATTTTGGAGAGCCAGGTTTTCTTATACAAATTGTATAAAACAAATACTCTAAAAGCAAAAATACCCAACAAATTAGATCTCATCAAAATGGAAACCTTTCATGCACCAAAACACACCACTAATAAAATTAAGAGGTAAACCAGTCTGGCTGAAAATAGTCTCATGTCTGACAAAAGACTGGTATCCAGATATGTATTCCATAATTCAGTAATAAGACAAACAACCTATTTTACAAAAAAAAAAAAATAGCAAAATGTTTTGAACAGGCACTTCACAAAATTTCTATAATTGTCCATTAAGATATATAACTGGCCATTAAGCATATGAAAAAATACTTATCATCATGAGTCATCAGGGAAATGTAAGTTTAAATCACATTGAGATCCTACCAAACTCTCATCAGAATAGCTAAAGTTAAAAATATTGATAGCATCATATGTTGGCAAGGATGTGAAACAAATGGAACTCTTAGTAAGAGAATAAAATGGTACAGGCACACTGGAAAATCTTTTGGCAGTTTTGTATAAAATTAAATACACACCTAACCTATGACCCAGAAATTCCCAATCCTAGATATTTACCCAAAATAAATAAAATCATATGTCCATAAAGAGACTGCTGTACAAATTCTCATAGTAACTTTTTACAAAATAATCAAAACTAGAAACAGTCCTGAAGTCTATCATGATAAAAATGGATTAACCAACTGTGATATATTAATGGAATTGAATACTATTCCTCAATAAGAAGGGGGAAATACTGATACAAAGCAACATAAATGAATCTCAGAAAACATTATGCTAAAAATTATATAAAATTCAAAACGTTATGAAGCTTTACACAAAAGAGCATATATTGAATGATTCCATTTTATACTAAACTTTAGAACAGGCAACGCTATAATGGATGGAGTAGTTGAATTTGGGATACATTTTGACTGTAAAGGGTTAGGAGGGGAATTTTGGGTGGTGATATTCTGTTTTGTGGTTTGGGTTTAGGTTACTCAGATGTATGCATTTCTCAAAAGTCAACAAATGTAAATTTAAGATGTGTGCATTCTGTTGTATGTACATCTCACATCAAAAAAAGAATTATTGCCATGGGAAGGCATGGAATAAAAAAGAAAGAAAAAGAACAAAAAAAGAAAAACTATAAGCAAGTCTCTATGTTGAAATATTTAAGGGGAAATGTACAGATATTTACAATTTACTATTAAATGCATTGAAAAATAAGATGGACTGATGTGTGGGTAGAAGGATAAGTATTTCATAAAATAAGTTTGGTAAAATGTTAATTGGGAATGTAGGTGGAAGACATAGGTACTTACCGTAAAATTCTTTCAACTTCACTGTGTTTGCACATTTTCATACTAAAATGATGGGAAAAAATCATATGGGTATCCAGTCAACCCTGCCCTTGAGAACAAGAGCATCACAGCTTTTGAAGTTTGAATTAGGCATCCTCCACTCCATCCCTGTACACCCATACACTATGGGTGGTCCTCCCCTACCATGCTTTTCAGAGTAGACTCTATTGATCTGTTTTTTTCTTTGCCTCTTGCATGTATCTGAGAGATTCTAAAAGGCAGGCACCGTATCTGGTTCATTTTTGTAACCTCTGTACCTAGAATAGGGCCCAGAGCAAATTGGTCTTCCATATGTTGGATGGATGGATGGATGGATTGATGGATGGGTGGATGGTTAGATGCATAGATGAATAAATGAGTGGAATCATAAATTAACAAATGAACCTAAGCTGCCTGATTTTACGTCAACTCCATACAAACTTCCAATAACAGGACAAGACACAGACTTAGAGAAAATACAAAGACAATGTCAGTGCTAAGCCCAGAGCTGTACAGTTTCCAAGAAGAATGAGTGTCATGCAAAATCATGAGTCTTGCCAGGCCTTATCCCATCATTCACCAGCAGTGACAGATATCATATGGTGAGATATTCTGGGGACTTAAGTATATACAACAGTCCTGCTTGTCCCAGTACCATATTTGTGTCCAGACAGGTGCCTCTCCAAGCCAGAACTCTTCACGCCACACACTGCCAAAAAGCACATTCAGTTAAAGTCTCCCGTACTCGCTCCCTGCTGCCTAGGGGGAAAAGAGCCTTGATCAATAAGACAAGCAACATTTATTGAATATCAGATTGGATTCTGTGCTAGACACTCCACTACACCATCACATGAACCTCTCACAACAGCCCTATCAGAAGACACCAATATGCCCATTTTACAGGGGAAGACACAGAGGCTCAAAGTGCATCCACCAACAGCATTTGAACCCTTGTTTGTCTAGTCCTCAAACTGCTTGCTCTCTGCTGCACCACTTGCACTCTCATAAACGCTCGCTGTGCTGACTTCCCAGTGGTGGTAACTATCCCAAGAGAAATTTGTGTCTGTCCAAGATATTATGTAAGGATGAGCTCCTCCTTATAAACACTGACTAACTGGTCACTCCTCTGGAAAGTTCTCCAAAGTAGGGGCCCAATTCCAGCTGGGTCAGAGGAGTAGGTGGAAGTATAGGTGGTGAACTTGCTTCAAGGGGGAAAAATCATTTGCCCCACAACATCCTGGCTGGTGGGGGCTGGAATGGGTGTTCAGAATGCAAGCTATTCATTGGAGACCTTTTTTTTGGAAGGGTGCCAGTGGAAGAAGAAGCCAGCATGAATGATGGAAGGTCAGGGACAGAAGTAAGGGAAAGCCTTGCTAAGATCCACCTTCTAGAGAAAAAGACAAATCCAGAAGGCAGTGGGAGCACCTGAGTCCACATTTGGGAGGGCAGCAGGGATCAATGGGCAGCTTCAGGCCCCTGGAGCTCTAGTGATTCTGGGATCTTGGTCCTGGCTTTGCCTGGCACTTCCTTCCATTTAGGAAGTGCAGATAAGAAAGGAAATAGAAGACCTAGAGTCTGGGTCCTCATGCTGGCCCGTTTGGAGGCAGGGAATGCTAAGGGATAGTGTGAGTGCCAAGCAGAGAGGGCAGCAGGCTGGGAGCAAGGGCCTGTGGGAAGACAGTGGAGGTGGGAGGAAGGGCTGAGATCTGTGTCTGTGAACTGGCCCTGAGTTCTGTTCATCAGTCTGCAGGACCATGTGGCTCCTCTCACCATACAACGGAATTTTTTTTCACATGTAATATTTTATTTTAAAATTTATAAAGGCATGGCTTTGGTCATGATTGTTTATAGAGGTCAGATAATGCAAATAACAAGCAAATTTTTATTTATTTATTTATTTATTTATTTTGAGATGGAGTTTCTTGGGAGGCCAAGGTGGTTAGATCACCTGAGGTCAGGAGTTTGAGATCAGCCTGGCCAAAATGGAGAAACTCCATCTCTACTAAAAAAAGTACAAAAATTAGTTGGATGTGGTGTAATCCCAGATTACAGGTGCCCACCTCAGGAGGCTGAGGCAGGAGAATTGCTTGAATCCAGAAGGTGGAGTTTGCAGTGGGCTGAGATGACGTGATTGCACTCCAGCCTGGGCGACAACGGAAATTTTAAGTCTTCACCATACAATCCAGGCCTGGAGAACGAAACATCCTCCCTTCCTGACCCACCAGGAAGTGTGAGAAGGAGGAAGTGAGGGGCTGGTGTGATGCGTGGGCCCCAGAATAAAAGCAGGCATGAGAGGCTCACCAGGATGCAAAGTGGCACCTGTCAGATCTTCAACACGATTTCTGAATAATCATTTGCAGAGAGTCAAAGGCACCAAGGAGACAAGAGTAAACTCGTGTGTAACAGTTTGCTGTACATGGGAACTCTTTTCTCTTTGGCTCTTTCTAGAGCCCTCCGTCTCCCCACCTGGGCTAAAGCCTGTACATGCTCTTGTCCCACAATTGTGCCATGTATTAGTCAGGGTTCCCCAGAATACAGAATCTACAGAATGTGGATGGATGGATAGACAGACAGACAGACAGAGACAGATTTATTTTAAACAACTGATTGGCACAATTGTGGGGGCTTGCAAATCTGACTTCTGACATTTGCAGGGCAGGCTGGCAGGCTGGAAATCCAGGAAAGAGTTGATGCTGCAACTCCAGTTCAAAGGCCACCAGGAGGCAGAATTCCTCTTTCGATAGGGAAAGTCAGCCTTTTTCTCCTGAGGTCTTTAACTGGTTGGATGAGACCCATCCACATTGCGGAGAGTCAGCTTTTTTACCCAAAGTCTACTGATTTAAACATTAATCTCATCTAAAACAATACCTTCACAGTGACATCTAAATTGAAGTTTGACCAAACATCTAGGCACCATAGCCTAACCAAGTTGATACATAAAATTAACCATCACATACCATGTCATAATTTACTGTTTTTTTATGTCTGATTTCTAAATAAGATTCTTGCCCTCAGGAAGTTCCATGTCTTGTCAGGAAAACAACGTCTACTGCAGCACATGGCCCCATCAGTGGCCCAGTGAATGTCTGCTAAATTATCCAGTGACCCAATTCACTCGACAACATAAATGACCAACACTGTTAAATGTGCATGTGGAGGACCTCAGGAATGAGATTCTGAAAAGGCAGGAAGCTCTATGGTGCCTGCATGTCCCTACAGTGAAGTCCAGATTCTGTGGAAAAGACAAATTAAAGTTGCAGAACTCAGCACAACTCAATACCATTCTGGTTAGTGAATTAATCCCAACATGTCATGTTTAGAAAGGCTCCTGTAAGAAGGGCCACATAAGCAAAAGAAAAGCAGAAATCATCAGAAAATACTCCCCATGGAAGAAGAGATTTTTCCAGGGAATAGAGCTGATCACCGAACATGCTGGTCCATAGAACTGCCTACCCCAACAGATGATGAGTTTCTGGTCAGTTGGGACCACATCTTACTCAACTTTGCTCCCCAAGCAGCGAGCACAAGGATGGTTAGTATATTGGACATTCCCAAAGGCACTTTTGTGTGCCCACCCGAGCTATCCTCCTGCCCAACTCTACTGGAAGAACTTGTCTCCCAACTCCAGGCTGAAAATTGAAGATGCTTACTTTCCCAGCATCCTCAGCAGCAAGGGGTGTCATGCGACCAATTATAGCCAATGAAACAGGAGTTGGCTGGGAGGTTCCGGGAGGGAAGTCCTTCTCTAACAAAGTCACAGAAGGGAGAAGCAGTTGTGTGAAGATGTGATGCACAGAACTTGGCAACCTCTAAACCATTAGGTAGGAAGCCTGAGGAGAAAATCTCATCCCACTGAGGGAAGTAGAAGGGGTGGATGAACAGTGTCCAGACCTGTGATGACATCAGACAGCCTCTGGGCTACTGCAGAGACCCCCCTACCTATGGACTGCTTGATTTGGTGGCACTTTCAAAATATATTCAAAATCTGACTCTCTTTCTCACCATCCCCAGTACCGCCACGTGCCCCAGGCCACCACCTCCTCTCCCCACAGGGCTCCCTGCTGCTGCTGTGGCCCCTCCCAGGCTATTCTCTGCACTGGCAGCCAAAGTGAACTTCTACGAACTGCTACAAACAGATCGTGCCACTGCTCCCCCAGGACCCCCTGAACCTTCTCTTCTCACTTTGTGAAACAGCAAAAGACTTTAGACTTTACCGCGCAGATGAAGTCCTCCACGATCTGGGCCTCACCAACTTCACTGACCTCACCTTGCACCACTCCCATAGCCTGGAAGCCCCTCAAGACAGAGCACACTCCGTTCCACGAAATCTGCGCTGAAATTTCCCTCCTCCTGGAACCTGCCTGTCTTCCTCCTTCGCTTCCTTGAGGTCTCTGCTCACATGCCATCTTATCATCAAGGATGTCCCTGACACCCTGTATGAGAGCACTGTCCTGCAGAACCATCTATGACATGGAAATGCTCTATAACCTGAGCTTCCAATACAGTAGCCATTGGCCACATGTGGCTTCTGAGCACCTGAAATGCAGCTAGTGTGCTGTGGGACTGAATTGTTAACATTTTACTTAATGTTAATTAATTTAAATTTAAATATCCACATGTGGTTAGTGGATACCTTATTGATAGCTCAGCTCTACAAAATAGCAGCTTCTCCCTGCCACTCCCCCACAACTCCATGTTCCCCTTACCTTACTGTATTTTAAAGCACTTATCATTATCTAATGTACCATAAAGGTATATAATTATGTTTCTCATCTCTCTCGTTTTTTAAATGTAAGCCTCACAAGAAAAGACATCTGGGTCTGTGTTGGTTGCTACGGATCAACAGAGTCTAAAGCAGTACCTAGTACAGGGTTTGCATTCCATTAGTATGCATGGATTGGATTAGTAAATGCAGCGAAGGAGGAAAGGAGGGTGTCTTGGTCTATCCAACTTCTTAGGTCACATGTC
Organism: Cebus imitator; assembly: GCF_001604975.1. Taxonomy (NCBI): domain Eukaryota; kingdom Metazoa; phylum Chordata; class Mammalia; order Primates; family Cebidae; genus Cebus; species Cebus imitator. The sequence goes on from NW_016107432.1 coordinate 8,253,601, forward strand.
TCGTGTAGCTCCACGAGTTTTAAATAGTCTAACCAAGAGTGTGTGGGTTGCTGAAATAGCAGGTCCCTGGTCAGCCTTCAGTTCAAATCCCACTTATGATACTTCCTGCCTATATGGCCCTTGCTCCATCTTTCTGAGCTGCACAGGCTAAGTTTTACATCTAAGCTTTTCCATCTGTAAAATGGAAAGAACAATAGTTCTGAAAAAACATAACAGAATACCTGGCATTCAATAGGTTCTCAAAGCAATTATTGCACCCCAAAATTTCTGAGTATGTGAGAACAGACTGGGGCTTGATTGGGGGAACATTTTGCTTTTCTAAAAACTCCTGCCACCTTCTAGTCTTCTACACCCTTTCACCAAAAATAGTCAAAGGTCACAAACACAAACTTTCCAAAACAATAAATGTCTACATGGCCAGAAAGAGCTGCCTTTGTGAGGTTTATGGTTTTTTCCTACTTTGTTGATTTAGATTCTCAAGGAACAAATGGCAGTGGCAATCTTGAAATAATTACCATTGTAATTCACCTCAGCCAGGGCTGTCGTGGTAATTTAATTTTCAGAATAAAATTACACCAGACCCAAAGGAAACTATTCAGACGCCTTTTCGCATTCCAAGTTTGTCAAATCGAAATCTTACTGTCAAACAGGATATTCCCAGTGCCCAGCAACCAACACACAGACACACAAATATACACACATACTTAAGCCCAGTGGTCTAGGCATTCATATTCTTACCTTTCCAAAACTCCCTTTACCAATGGCCCGCAGAATCTGAAAATGGTCCAAAATGCAAAAAAAAAAAAAAAAAAAAAACAAAGGACACAAGTCAGATTTGCCAAACCTGGTATTGCTCTTTGAATATCCTTACCTATCTCCCTACCCACCTATTCCAAAGGCTCCTGGGTCAGGTGCGCTATGCTTGCCAGAGCAGCCATCCACCCTTGAATGGACCCACGAGGGAATTGCAGCACGTTCCATTTTCTCCCCATCACCCACGTTGCCCCTCTCAAGTCTCCCCTTCACATCACGCCTCCTGATGGGGCTCTGCATTCTTGCTGCTTCACTCTCCACCCGACTCTGCCTGGCTTCTACCCGCTTCCCTACACCAAGACAGGTCAACAACATACGGCCTTGCCAGGAAATCCCATGGCATCCTCCCCTCCTTTGACTTGTCCACCCTCTCAATACTGCCTTTCACACTTCACTTCCCTCTGCGCACACAGCCTTGTCCTCCCAGGCGTTAAACACTGGAGTCTGTCAAGCCTTTGTCCTATAACAATTCTCTTATCAAGGGTTCCAAAGGCTGCAATGACCACCCAGTTGGCAGTGAATCTCCAGTGTGTCTCTGGCCTTGGCTGTAGGTGTTAATGCCTGCCCCATGGATCCTCATGGAGGTTCCAAAGCCACTGTGAACTCCACAGATCCAAAGCAGAATGCAGGATGAGTGGCCTCAACACTCACCGACTGTACCCGCACAAAACCCGGGACTCGTTCTTGACTCCTTTCTCCCCCTACCCCATATCCAGTCTTTCATCAGGTAGCTCCATGTCATCTCTGCACTGTCTCTCACACCCATCCACCCCGATGGCCACTCCTCTGGTCTAATCCACCATCTTCTGTCTCCTGGACCACTATGGTGGCATCCCAGCATCCTCACCCGACTCTTCAACTCAGGGAAATGTGTGAGACGCTGAGTGATCTTGCTTGTGCTCTGCTCCTCCCCTCTGATGCCCGCTCCATTGCTCTCAGTGGAAAAAGCAAATCCTTCCCCATGAATGCAGGGTTCCAGCTGCTTCTCCTGCCTCCCCACCCTGCTTACTCCCATCACCTACTGCCAGATATGTGAGAGTAGCCACTTCCAGGCCTTTAGTGCTCTCCTGCTGGCCCTACCCTTATTCTCTCTGCATCCCCAGAAGGCTACCCTCACCCTGCAGACTAAGTCTGGCTCCCTACGATACACTCTCATAGCACTGTGGAACTTTCCCCCAAAATACATGGCTTTGTATAATTTTACCTTTGTATATTCCATTAAGTTCACTTTTCCCTACTAAACTCTAAGCTCCCTGACTTCCAGGGCCATGTTTATTTTTCTGTTGTACCCTTAGCACTCAGCACAGTGTTTAGTACACAGCTAGTGTTCAATAAATATTCATTAACAGAAGGAATGATTGAATGAACTAATCTCCATATTCATAGCGCCCAACACAACTCCTGGTACATAATAAGTGTTCGGTAAATATTTTTGAATTAGATTGAATTACAGCCAGTTTCCAATAACTAGAAAAGACATGTTATTTAGAAAAAAATGAAGCAAATTGATTAGTTCACCACATAATGGAAGCAAGAATGTGAGGAAGTAAATGAATACAATTAGCTCCTCGTATATTAAACTTAGGCAATGGAGGATAATTATGTTGAGTGGTGTCCCTGCCAAGACAAAGCCAAAATCCAGCATGTGATTGAATGTCTAATGTGCTTAGAATAGAGAGATGGGGTTAATGGTTAACTTACTAAAACCTTGGTTCTTTGACTCAGATTTATTTCCTGTCAAGATAACCTGCCAAGAAAGAAATTCCATATTTTCACCTCTTACTCACTCACCAAAGGTCAGAGAAGAGGAAAAAAGCAATGAGCACGGACTGCAGCTTGTTACGTAACCAGCAGCATGCTGGGAAATGCACATATCCCATCCAGAAGCTCCTGAGGTCCCCACGGGGCAGATACCACTGTCAGGACCTCAAATCAGCAATGAACATCACGGGTTCCCTGAAGGTACCATGCTGCTACACGCCACCATATCTTTGTGCTGCTGTTCCCCTTGCCTGCAAGACCATTTCTCCAACACCCCTTATTTTGGGGAAGACTTTTCACTGGCCTTTGACATGCAGCTCATGCACTTGCTCTCTTGTGAAGTTTTTCCCCAACCCCCAACTAACCATTTCTTTCCTTAGAGGTAACGCTGCACCTTCTGCAGACATCTAACGGTTTGGGTGAACATGCCCCGGAGTCAGACTGCTTAGGTTCACAGCACAGCTCCACTCAGTCAGTGTGTCCTGAGCCGCATCATTTAGCCTCTGAGGTGACTGGATTGGAGGTGAGGTACATTCTCATTTGTAAAACAGGGGAAATGGAGCCTACCTTCCATAAAGAGCTCAGAATTGTGCCTGGCACACTACAATCTTTCAAAACATGCTGGCTCTTTGTCTTAAGGGGTGAGGAGCAGTCCCCTCCCTCTTTTCTGGTTTCTTCCAGTTGGGATATTGCCCTACACATCGGTGGCCTCTTGCCCCATCCAAGGTGGTGCAAGTTATCCCAGTGGTGAACTGGAAAAGAAATGGGACTGGCATATTGATGTTCACTGTGCCCTCTCTGTGGAGTCTGTCTGACTTTGGGGAATGACCTCTCTTCAGCTCCTTCTTGCCAGAGGCTTTTCAGGACCAGCTGCCATGTGGAGAGGTCTATGGGGTCCAGATTTGACACTGGTCAGTGGAAAAGTCCAGCGAATTTTGGGCTTCAGCATTAAGGAGCGCATGATTCCTGCCTTCCTGAGTTACCTTCCTTAGCTTTATCACTCCAAAGGTGAGACTTGATTCTCCATCAGCCTCCCTCTCTGTCTTGTCTCCTAACCGGAGGAAGGTGTTAATTACTGAGCAAATGGTCAAATGCCAAAAGCCATTATTACCTTAATAATTAGTGTTATCACATTGTAAATATTCCCACTCATCCATATCCCCTACAAAATTGTGGGCTCCTTTGGGGAAACTAACAGAATGTATGGGTCAAAAAGCATACACTTAATGAATGCTTGTCTGCTTATTGGACTAGATTGGATTTAGGTGACGTTGAGCACACGGCCTGTGGTTCCTGTTAATTTGGCATTTCTCTGGGGTGTACTACACTTATACTTACATAATAGCACCTAAAAGGAGACACTCTGAGTAAGTTGAAGGTTAACACTTGGTTGATAAACAGATTAAAAGGGCTTTAGTCAATGAAAATGCGAAGCCAACAATGGGTCCTAGAATCACACTGTCACCTGAGGCTGTTTGCCCAGAGTAGGAAGAGTTGGGGGGCGGATGTTAGAGGGTTGAAGAGTGGTTTCTTTGGGTGACCACCTTGTCCTGGTTTCCTTGGGGTCTTTCTGGTTTTAGCATGGGAAGTCCTGCATCCTTGAAAACTGCTCTGTCTGGGGAAAACCAGTTGGGCACCCTTGGTTTCTGATCATGAACCCATTCCATCTGAAGAAGCCGCAGAACTGCTTGGGCTGACAGAGTGATTGGATTAGAGGTGAGGTACATTCCTGAAAAGTGGTGTCTCAGCACCAGACTCAGAGAGAGTTGCAAAGGGTGATACTGCTGAAAGTGTATCACTAGGGTAGAAATGGGCACAGCATTGCTGCAACGGCAAAGACAAGGAGTATCAGTGTCCTTGCCAAAAGCACAAGGACAGTGGCACCTGCCTTGCCAGCCATCATGAAGACATCGAAACAACACATTGGGGTGTTATTTGCTCAGCCAGGCTCAATTTTCCCTTCTTTCTTGTTAACAAAACCCCAGCTCTCCTTAGGGATCACTGTGGCCAGCCCCAGGCAATGAATGAGAAGTTGCCCAGCCCCAGGTCATAACTGATCAAATCCAGTGGCATTTTCAGAATGACCTGGAACCTTGTTAAGACAGATCAGTGGTACCACCTCCAGAGTTCACCTCCTGAATTTCTTTATTTTTATTTATTTTTTTTACTGCATTTTAGATTTTGGGGTACATGTGAAGAACATGCAAGATTGCTGCATAGGTACACGCATGGCAGTGTGATTTGCTGCCTTCCTCCCCTTCACCTATGTTTGGCATTTCTCCCCATGCTATATCTCCCCACCCCCCCCCCCCCCCCCGTCCCTCCCCCATTTCCCCCCAACAGACCCCAGTGTGTAGTGCTCCCCTCCCTGTGTCCATGTGTTCTCATTGTTCAACAGCTGCCTAAGGCAGCATTAGAAAATTTGCACTTCTAAGAAGTTTGTAGGTGGCGCTGATGGTTATGGGACTGCACTTTGGGAACTACCAATCTAATTAATCTGGACAATTGTGTTCCCCACCTTTCCAGCCACTGTGCAGCCAGCAATGACCTTGTGACCCAGATGTAATCACTGAGATCTAAGCAGAGGATTGATGGAGACATTTTTGGGAAAGCATTTTTTATGTATGTGATGAAAGGGGTACACTGAGCTACAGTGGCCCTTCAACCCTCCCGCTTCTTCCTGCCTTGAATGTGGACATGATATCTGGAGCTGCAGCAGCCACCTTGTGACTATAAAGCCAAAAACATGAGCAAAAGGCCAAGACAGAGGCAGGGAAGCCACTCCTTGTTGTGAGCCTCTGAACACGTGCCAGCAACTACTTACCTTGGGACTTAATACATCAGGAAAAAAGAACAAAACAATTTTATTTGTTCAGTGGGTCAGGTTGGCTATTACTAGAAGCCAGAAACATTCTTTCCTGATACTCAAAGCCAGGCACATAGCAGTGGCTTAGTAAATGCCAACTATTTTATTGCAAATTTCTGGCCCCACTGCGATTTTACTAAGAGGTCAAAGAACAAGAGTAATTTGGGACAACAACATAGGAGCCAGGCTCGCTGGATCCGAATTCTCACTCCACCACTCAGTGGCTGGGTGGTGTTGGGGAAGCCACTTAGGCTCTCTGTGCATCAGCCTCCACGCTTATATAATGAGCATAATAAAACACCTACCTTATAGTGTTGTAAATGATGTGTTAATTAACATAAGTTGAACATTTAAAATAGTACCAAGCATGAACTAATGGCTACAAGTATTAGGTATTACTATGAACATTATTCTATTTTAGTGGCTTTTCCTCATATTTCACCTTGTGACACAATACTGGTCTGATTAACTCATGACGAAACACTCCATGACTGATAAATCTGGAAGTGTGTTAGTGCCAATTAGTTACTGATGGTGATTGATCACACTGGGTAAATCTAGTTGTCCTACTTTGCATGCCAGTAGGCTTTCTCATTTCCACTAGACCAGTTATTTCTAATGAATTTCACAGCACTCTTTCAACACTGCAATATTCATGAAGCTGTTTATGCAAACAGCCAAGTGTGAACTTTGAAGATGGCTAGTAACTCTTTCAAACAATCTCTAATGGAAAGTAAACCACAGTCCACATCCTGTACAAACACATGCATTTAAGCATTGTGTGCATCAAGCAAGGGAAGTAAGCAAACAGCCCGTTCCCGCCCTCTGGAAAAGCTGAAACCTGCAGCTCATTCCTGGCAGGGTGGGTGCCGGGCACAAGACTGCACATGTGGGTCATGTGTGTGTTTAGTCTGGCTAGCCCAATGATTAAAATTGTTTTGAATAAGTTACAATATTCAAAAATTAGAAAATGTCACCCCAAAATTTTGGTTTCTGATATGTCTTACTCTGTTTTGTGTTGCTATCACAGAATACCACAGACTGGGTAATTTATTTTTTAAAATTATTTTTTCACAGTTCTAGAGGCTGGGAAATCCAAAATTCAGGTGCTGGCATCTGATGAGGGCCTTCTTTCTGCATCATCACACGGAAGAAGGGCAGGAGAATGCAAGATAGCAAACAAGCAAGAGGGGTCTGAACTTGCTTTTGTAACTCACTCTCGTGATAACTAATCCACTCCCAGGATAATGACAGTAGTCCCTTCATGAGGGCAGAGATTTCATGGCCTAATCAGCTTTTATTAGCGACCCCCAACACTGTTTCATTGGAGATTTAGTTTCCAACACATAAATTTTGGGGAACACATCAAAAACACAAGAAATTGGAAGATTTGCCAAAAATTTTGGGCCTGTGATACCCTTCCACAATACTCTTTCTGATTTACCACTGTCACACTTGGCCCAGTTTATGCATCTCTGTTTCCTGCCTGATTCTGTAAGCATCTGAGATTTGGGTCATTGGGCTGTAGAGGAAAGAGGCCCTATTTGTTGATGGGGAGATAGTCGGGCCATGGGTAGAAAGGAGGGTTTGGTGTTCCCTAAACAAAGGTTTAAACAAAGATTTAAACCCAACCCCACCATTTGAATCAGTGTGAACCTGAGGACATAAGTTAACTTCCAAGCCTTGATTTTCCATTTAATAAAATGGGGGTAGTGATGCCTGCATCCCTAAGTCAGGGTGAGAGCCACAGACACTGACATAACAAAAGGCCAACTCAGCAAACAGAAGCCACTGAAGAGTGGCCACCCAAACCCCGGGTCCAGCCATGGACCTTCAACCTAGTCACTTCACATCTCAGAATCTGTTTCTTCATCTGTAAAATGAGATAACACCTCTTATTTTGAGATAAGATTTTTCTTATCTTAAAAAAAAGATAAGATTTTTCTTGGAACAAGACTATTACTATTATACAATCAGCATATAATGATGGTGATTATTTGTTTTTGAGTTTGTCTCTCCATAGTACAGAAATAATACAGGTAACCAGGTGACCCCTTAAGAAAGGGCCACAGTCCTGTTCACTGCTGAATCCAGGTGCCTGGCAGGTAGTGCAGTGCTAAGTACTCTCAAGATAGTGAAATATGGGCCGGGTGCAGTGGCTCACGCCAGTACACCCAGCACTTTGGGAGGCTGAGGCAGGCAGATCACAAAGTTAGGAGTTTGAGACCAGCCTGGCCAATTTGGTGAAACCCCATCTCTACTAAAAATACAAAAAAAAAAAAAAAAAAAAGTCAGCCAGATGTGGTGGCACGTGCCTGTAGTCCCAGCTACTCAGGAGGCTGAGGCAGAAGTTGCAGTGAGCCAAGATTGTGCCACTGTACTCCAGCATGGGGGACAGAGAAAGACTCTGTCTCAGAAAAAAAAAAAAGATAAGGAAATATATGCATGAATGAATGACCTACATTGAGTGGTAGGAGAATGGGTAGGGGGCTCTCCCATGGAGTGGGACATGAGATCACTCTCTCTACAGGAAATTGTTGATGTTTACATAGAAAGGAGGCTGACCAAGCTGTGACAGGCATCCACCATGAAAAGCTTCCATTAGTCACTGATCCAAAAAATATTTTGGAGAGAATAAAGATATTTTCTTTGAGGGAGTATACACTTGTTGAAATAACAACTGAGTGCATGCTGTCTTCCAAGCTCTGCACTAGGTGCTGGGAACCAATGGTGAACAAAACCCACAATGACCCTTCATCTGGAGAGCTGACCTTCTGGTACAAGGAGAAAAATAAATCTGTAGTTCAATAGTACAAAGTGGTAAATTCTGGCTAAGCACGGTGGCTCATGTCTGTAATCCCAGCACTTTGGGAGGCCAAAGCAGGTGCATCACTTGAGGTCAAGGGTTCGAGCCAGCCTGGCCAACATGGCAAAACCTTGTCTCTACTAAAAATACAAAAATTAGCTGGGCATGGTGGTGCATACCTGAAATCCCAGCTACTCGGGAGGCTGAGGCCGGAGAATTGCTTGAACCCAGGAGGCAGAGGTTGCAGTGAGCCGAGATCACACCACTGCACTCCACTCCAGCCCAGGTGACAAAGCAAGACTCAGTCCCCCACCCCCCCCCAAGATGTGGTGAATTCTATGAATGAAAGTAAATCCAGTTGTATGAGTTTCCAGGTGCTGCTATAACAAATGGCCACACACTTGGTGGGTTAAATAATACAAATTTATTATCTTACAGTCCTGGAAGTCTTCCTGGACTGAAATCCTGCCATCAGCAGGACTGTGTTTCTTCTGAAGGATCTCAGGGAGAATCTGTCTCCTTGCCTTTTCCAGCTTCCAGAGGTGCCCACGTTCCTCAGCTTGTGACCCCACATCACTGTGACTTCTGCTTTGGGTGCCACATCTTCCCTGACCCTTATGCATCCCCGTTTATGTATTTAACTTTTGTTTTAGGTTCAGGGGTACACGTTCAGCTTGGTTACACAGGCAAACTGCACGTCACAGGGCACTGGCGTACAGACTACGTCATCACACAGGCAGTAAGCATAGTTCCTCACAGGCAGTTCTTTGATCCTCTCCCCCCTCCCAGAGTTCGTTGCTTCCCACTTTGTGTCCATGTGTTCTTATTGTTCAGCTCCCACTTATGAGTGGTACCCAAAGAAATATACATCATTCCACTATAAACACATATGCACACAAATGTTCACTGCAGCACTGTTCACAATAGCAAAGACATAGAACCAACCTAAATCCTCATCAGTGGTAGACTGGATAAAGAAAATGTACTACATATACACCATGGAATAATATACAGCCATAAAAAGAGGAAGATCATGTCCTTTGCAGTAACATGGATGGAGATGGAGGCCATTACCCCAAGCAAACTAACACAAAAACAGAAAACCAAATGCCTCCCTCTTATGAGGACTCTGTGATTACATTTAAGGCCAACCTAGATAATCCAGTATACCCTCCACATCAAAAATCCTTAAGTTAATTTCATCTACAAAGTCCCTTTTGCTATGTAATGTCTACAGATTCCAACATTTCAGACAAAATTATATTTGAGGGGCAGTTATTCTGCCTAATACATCAGCTAAGGTGACAGTGACTCTGTTGGGGGCAGGAGCTGTAATTTTAGACAGGGTGGTTAGGGCGAGCCTTTCTAAGAAGAGGATAATAGAGCAAATCCATAAATAAAATGACAGAAGATGCCATGCTGTTAAGAGGGGGATGGTTATTTCAGGCAGAGAGAACAGCATGTGCAAAGACTTTTGGCACAAACATGTATGACAGTCCCTAGGAGTAGCAGGCAGGCAAGGATGGCTGGAGTGCAGCGTAGGAAGGAGAGAAAATGGGAAAGCCAGGGTCAGAGAAGACATCATGAGCCAGCCATGCGGCAGTTCACAGGCTGGGGTAAGGGCTCTGGGAAGTTTTTCAAACATGATGAGAAAGTACTACAGAAGTTCTGAGAAGGAAAAAGAAAAACGTGCTGTGATGGTGTTTGTTTAAGCCATTTGGAAACATCCAAACTTTAATAAAAGCATCTTAGATGTAATCTGGTGCAGACAATACTGCCATGTGACAGTAACCAAGGAAGCAGAATATCAGTGATTGTACAGCGATCTCAGTCTGCCTGATGAAAGATGATTGAAAAGATGGGGTAGGTGGTCAGATACCCGCCCAGAAAAGGGGGAGGCAGAGCCAGACCTTGGCAGTGCACACGTGGGAAGCAGTGACAGGGACATTCTCATTACTGGATTTAGGCCTGTTCTCCTCAAATTTTCTGAGTGCCCTGATAGGAGTGGAGAACATCGGGTGTGATGGCTCTGCTGCCAAGGATTCTCTGCCTAGCAGAGGCACGCCCAGGTCCTGGCAGACATCAAACGGGGTCATACACAAGAAGAGATATGTCAGTTTCTCTCAAGTTCATGTTCACATTTAACATAATTATCATCAAGGTTATTCCCCAAAATTGACAAAACTATTCTAAGGAGAATAAACAGGAGAGAATAGGTCAAATGTTCTGCCAAGTAAGTTTTGAAAAGAAAAGTTTCGTCCTACTAGATATAAGAATACAGTTTATTCATTCAACAAATAGTCATTGCACAGGATAAGACGCCTACAATGAACAAAAGAGAAAGACCTCCAGTGATCTGTATTCTACCAGAAACCAAGTCACAAAAATGTCCACCAGGGCTTGAGGAAGGTGTGGAGGGAAGAACACAGCTTTGGAGTTTAACAGACCTAGGTTGGACTCCAATAAAGAAGAGAAGAGTTATTCAGTGAGCAGGATGAGGAGAACTGGGAAATATAAAATAAAATGAGTGTCTCTCCTTTCGCTAGACACCAGAATCAATTCCTGAGTGAATCGGAGTTACCTGTAATAATATCAAAGCCATAAAGCTCACAGTCTAACATGAAAAGTATTCAATAAATATCAGTCTCTTCCCCTCCCTATAACTCAGGGAGACGACTATTTAGGTGTGTGATTTTGTCTCTCAGCAGATATGTACTAGTTTAAGGCCACAGCCTCACAGGCTAAGGGCTGGAATATGTGTATGTCCTTCACTCCAAATGCTGAAGGTGATGTTTCACCCCAGAAATTCCAAGTGCACCCTGTTCACAGGTCACTTGGAATTTGATTACACGCATGGCCCTGATTAGAGCAGTCTGTGCACACAGCCTCCATCTCTCACCTCATTTACATTCATATCCCGAGCTGACAGCAGCCAGAGAGAGATTCTGCTCCTGGCCAGCGTCCACTCTGGGTGTTCAGGGCCAGTGGCCGACCAGTTGTTCAGAAGGGACTGTTCCTCCTCTCCCTGTTCACTCCCCATGAGCCTTTTCCTCTGCTCTCTCTTTACTCCCCATAAGGCACTGCCTGGCATGAAGTAGACAGTATTTGCTAAGCTGAGCTGCAGCCACTTCTCGTTGCCTCATTAAAAATTGTTTTGTTTTCTAGTTGATTAATGTGTTTCATAAAGCCTCAAACTCTTTGTTTTTCCCCCTCACTCCACACTCTTATCATCAAAAACACTGAATCTATAAGCATTCAGGAAATCACATGCCTAATTCACACAGAAAACTATTACACAGCAATAACCTCAGGACAGAAGATAATTTGGATGCTGGTAGAAATGTGGAATTCAGGATAAGGAAAGAATCAAACACATGTTTCAGAGACAATAAGAATTAAACTATCAATTCCTCGAAAGCAGAGACTGTCTTATGCGTCCCTCCTCCTGCATTCCCAATGTGTACATTTCCTAGGACAGTTATAACAAGTTACCACCAACTACGAGGCTTCGAACAACAGAAATTCATTGTCTCAGAGTTCTGGAGGCTAGAAGTCCAAAGCAGAGGTGTCCTCAGGACAATGCTCCGCATGAAGGTGCTGGGGGAGGTTCTGTCATTGTCTCCTCTGGCTTCTGGGAGTTGCCAGCTGTATTAGTCTGTTCTCATGCTGCTAATAAACACATACCTGGGACTGGGTAATTTATAAAGGAAATAAGTTTAATGGACTCACAGTTCCACATGGCTGGGGAGGCCTCACAATCATGGTGGAGGGTGAATGAGAAGCAAAGTCACATCTTACATGGCGACAGGCAAGAGAGATTGTGTAGGGGAACTCTCCTTTATAAAAACCATCAGATCTCATGAGACTTATTCGCTATCATGAGAACGGCATGGGAAAAACCCACCCCCATGATTCAATTGCCTTCCACCAGGTCCCTCTCATGACGTGGGAATTATGGGAGCTGCAATTCAAGATGAGATTTGGGTGGGGACACAGACAATCTATATAATCAGTCATCCTTAGCCTTCCCTGGCTTGCAGCTGCATCACTCCAACCTCTGCCTCTGTCCTCAAGTGGCCTTTACCTTTGTGTACCTGTCCCTGTTTTCCCTTCTTATAAGGCCCATCCTAAATCCAGGATGATTTTATCTCAAGATCCTCAACTGATTATTTATTTCCAAATAAAGACCCTATTTCCAAATATGGTCACATTCTGAGGTTCTGGGTGGGCATATGTTGGGAGAACTGTCCAACCCAGTACACCCAAAACAGCACCTGACATGAATGAGAGGTTCAATAAAGGACGGCTGCATGTAACTGAATGAGCCACATCTGTGCCACCTATGAAGAATCGGGGCAATTAATACTGTCAATTCACCACAGCCCCAAACTCTTCCTTCTGCCCACTGCATTCAGGAGCTGCCTGGAACCTGCATCCCGGTTATCAGACCCTCGCCCCAGGCCAACCTCACCAGGAAAGATTTGGTCCCAGGAGTCAGGTGTTTAAGCACTTAATGTGGTTAATATTCTTTCTACACAATGAGGACATTTAAATTTTCTGGGACGCTCAATTATATGGCAGCTAATGGAGAATGTTTGCTTATGTTTAATGGAAAGATAAGTAAACATGTAATCATTGGCATCAAGATCCTGGCTTGTTTATTCTCATCTGGTTAAGCTCCCTTCACAGCTCATGCATAAAGCACTTAGGCAGCACCGATGTCCACGGCACCTTTATCTCGGCATTGAGCATTATGTGGGTAATGCTGGCATCTGTGCAAAAGGAGAGGGAATACACACTTTCCCAACTATTAGCTGTCACCACTCCCCTTTCTGCTGCTCAGTATTGAGCTGAAAACTATCAGTAGACTCTAAACCACAAATTAGGTCCCAGATCATGTATTATTCTTTCCCTAAAAAGATCAGGAAATTGATAACTGGGTATTCGGAAGAAATGTCCATGCTTTAGATGTTGCGGAGCTGCCCTTTGAATCGTCTGTTGAGAGCTAGGTGGCCTTTACAGGCGATAGAGTCATGTTACTTCCTATTCACGTGATTTGTCCTAAGTTGCACAGCTGTTTCACTTGGTGCTGTCAGTGCTCATTGTACTCTACCAGAATGAAGAGCCAAATGACAGAATTTTGTTTCCAAAGTATCTTTTTATTTCTACAACTCCAGCATACACAGGCGCTCATCTACTTTGTCACAGGGACATGCCCAGATGGCGCTAGACAGTGAGATACTGGGCACTGTTAGTAGCACGGCTGTCCTGGTGAAGACACCCCAGATTATCTGACAACCAGCCGGATAAGTGAGTGAGCCCAGCCAAGCTCAGCAGGGGTGGCCTGCAGGGCAGTGGGGTGCTAAAGGCTTATGGGAGTGGGCTGCTAAGTAGTATTACTGACAAGGGGGTGGAGACAGCAAGGGAGGGATGGAGGGAGAGAGGAAAAATGACAAGAAGGGATGGAGATAAAGGACACAAGGACTATCCTAAGAGGAGCGGGGTATTTTAGCTGTAGGAGAACTAAAACAATTTTAACAAAGAAGAAGTGGAGAACCCACTCTATCCAACATGAAGGTCTTCTCTATAGCTCCAGTACTCAACACTGGGTGGTATGAGAAGACAGACAATACGGAGGAATGAAACATAATGGAGAACCCAGAAACAGACCTACATGATGTGGCCAACCGGCTTTCGCCCGAAGTGTGGATGCAATTCAGTGGAGGGGGGATGGCCTCTCAACAAATGGTGCCGGGGCAACTGGACAGCCACAGGCCAAAGTGAAGCTCGACCTAGGCTGAGGCGAGAGCCTCTGGAGTTCTGATGGGGGCAGATTATTGAGCAATTCCCCTTCACGGGGGTCTGTGGGAGAGGGAGGTCCACAGGACGCAGAGTCACAGATGCAGTGACATTGCTCGATTTGAAGCAAGGAGTTGGAGAGTAGCTATTTTCATTGTGAAGGAGGAAGCAGACCCCTCAATGAAAGCAGAAGCTGCTCACTGGAGAGTGAGAAAATAGAGGTGCAGGGATGACAATAGAGGGAAAAGTCAGGGAGAGGTGTCCCAGATGACCCTAGAGCCCAGACATATGCATGTGGCCCAATAGCTTCCGAAAGGCCACACAGGGTGCAGCGGCAGGCTCAGCCTGCTGGGCATCTCCCTGCATCACTGGCCTCAGGTCAGGCAAGGCTGCTCTGGTCTACCATGCCCGCCCACACCAGGTGCTGCTGCAGCTGCCCCCGTGACTCTGCCTAAATCCTTGGATTCCTGTCTCCAACCATAAGCTGCTCAGCGAGGGGGCTGGAGGGACCTGTCGCTTAATTTCTACATCCTCAGTTTCTAGCCTGAGGCGACACGTAGGAAGGTCTTGTATTAGTTTTCTATGCTACATAATAAATGATAACAAATTCAGCCACTCACAGCAACATGCATCTACTAGCTCACTGTTCTGTAGGTCAGAAATCCGAGCAGAATCAACGAGTTCTCTGTTTAAGGTCTCAGAAGGCCAACATCAAGGTGTTGACCAAGCTCCTCTTGTTGGATATGCTGGGAAGAATCTTTTTCCCAGCTCATTAAGATCATGGACAGGATTCCAGATCCTGCGGCTGGAGGACTAAGGTCCCTGTGTCTTTGCTGTCTGTGAGCTGGGAGTCTTCTCAGCACCTGGAGGCTTGTCTAGCATCGTGCAACAAATCCCTCCTTCTGCTTCAAATCTACCCTACTTTCCTTTCTGCTACTAGTTGAAGAAATCTGTCTGCTTTGAGAGTGCTCCTGTCAGCTTAGAATAGGTCCACCTGCATAATCTCCCCTTCGAAATATAATGGAACATGACCCAGGAGTAAGGTTGGAGGGGAAGGTTCATGATGGGCCATCCTAACATTCTGCCTCACAGGACCAAGTAAGTGATGAATTCCTTGTTGTGAACAGCAAAGAGTAGGGATGGCCCCTAAAACACGCATATGCACATATATGCATGCTCACACATATGCATACAGGTGCATGCACACACACATATGTACACACCTGTGCACACAGACACACAGCATTGTTCTCTTACTAGCCTAACACAAACTAGGATAATGAAATGGGAAGCCTGATTGAGACCCTTTATATCTATGGCCTGTGGTGTCCCTGTAGAGTTACAAGATCTTCAGTTTATTTTGCATTTCCTTTCTGACCTTCCATGGGGATCTAGCTCTATTCTAGGGAGGAACAAACCAAACTCAGTCCTGGCCACCCAAGCTCTCACTTTCTGGTGAATTAGAAAACAGTGCATGACATGTGGGAGAAGAAAGGGACCCTCAGGAGGCAATGGGCTGGGGGCCAAGATGGGAATGTCCACCCACCTCTGAGAGTCAGGGAGGCTTCAGAACTAAGAAAATGCTGATGGTTTTACAGAGAAGAGTAGAAGGCACATAGCTCTCAGCAACACAGTCAACCCTTTGCTCACACAGACATCTGATGAACTTAGAACAGCCAGAGGTTTCAGGTCTTTTTCTCTGTGAGAGAGCAAAAGTATGCAATTTGAGGGAACGGGTTCAACTTTACAAGCTGATGGGGTTTGTGATCGTTCCCCTGGCCAACAAACTGGGAGGATGCTGACATTTTGGCAGAACCAGGGCATGAAAGACCTACTTTTCTGAACAGATGATATGAGAATTTACCTTACCTCTCTTCTCCTCCACTCCCGTAAAACAGAGATCACGGGTGTGTCGTGAAAATTAAATGGGATCACACATGAAAAAACTAACAGGTTTTGATCTGAGCCCCACACCTACTAAGTGATCAGTACAAGGCAGGAGGGAGTGAAATGACATGAGGATGGGGGGGTTGATGGTAGTGTTAGTGGTAATGATAGTTGTTACGGATTAAATTGTATCCCCCCAAAACTCATGTGCTGAATCCTAACCCCCAGTATCTCAGAATGTCACTGTACTTGCAGATCTGGTCTTTAAGGAGGGAATTAAGGTTGTATGACTGGTATCCTCATAAAAAGAGGTGATAAGAACACAGACACGCCCTGGGTAGCCATGTGGAGGACACAGAGGCAAGGTGGCCATATAAAGCCAAGGAGAGAGGCCTTGGAAGAAGCCAACCCTGCCCACACCTTGATCTCAGACTTCTTGCCTCCAGAACTGTAAGAAATAAATGTTTGTTGTTGAAGACACGGAGGCTGTGACGCTTTGTTACAGCAGCCCCAACAAGCACATATGGTAACAATGATGCTGGTGTTGTGACTGGAAAAGCACAGGGCTGGGTGTCATCGGGACCCTGGGTTATGGAGGAAAACTCCTCCTCCATCCTCATTTATGCCGGCTGCATGAGGTTCCAAGGAAGATGAGGCTGGGAGCAGAGAGAGCAGCCAGGAGGCATGTAGGATCCAGGCAGTAGAGAAATGGGGGAAACTTGAGAGACACATGGGAAACTGACCAGGAAGACCATGGGACATGGCCAGAGAAGTGCGGGGCGATACCTTCTGGCTCCACAGCTTGGGGCATGAATGAGACATGGACAGCAAGGCCCCAGGGAGCAGAGACTGCAGCAGAAAGAAGAACCACTCTGGGGGAGGTGGGGAAGTTAGCTTGGGGCCTATTGAGCTTGAGGCAGCTGTGGTGATAAAGAAGATGACCAAGCAGTGAGAACTGAGGAAGGGAGCTGGCACTGGGGCTCCATAGCCACAGAAGGAAATGCATGAGCTGGTGCAGGTAGAGCAAAAAGAGAGCCAAGGCAGGGGCTGAGGGTGGAAGAGCACCAACAGCTGAAGCAGGTAGAGAAGGGACTCAGGCAGAGAAGGGGCACACAGAGAAGTGGGAGAGAACCAGAGAGAATATCATGGAATCCAGGTAGGAGAGTACAGCAAGGGAGGGGTCCGGCAAGGCTCCAGGCATGGTCAGCACAGCAACCCTAATGAAAGCCAGGACCTGCACATAATTAGCCCTCCAAGCATTGGCAAAGGAACAGCTGAGTGAGTAAATGAGGGAGTAAATGAGTGAGTGAATGAGTGAATGAGCACATGAGTCAGTAAATGAATGAGCGAATGAGTGAGTAAATGAGTGAGTGAATGAGTAGGGGAATGAATAAGTGAGTGAGTAAATGAATCAGTGAGTGAGTGGGTAAAAAAGTGAGTAAAAGAATGAGTGAATGAGTAAGTAAATGAGTGAATGAGTGTGCAAATGTGTGAAGGAGTGAAAGGGTGAGTGAATGAGTGAATGTGTGAATGGGTGAGTGAATGAATGACTGTGAATGTGTGAATGGGTGAATGAATAAATGAGTAAGGAAATGAGTGAGTGAATGAGTATGTGAGTGAATGAATTAATGAGTGAGTGAGTGAATGAGTAAAAAAATGAGTGAGTGAAGGAGTAAGTGAATGAGGGAGTGAATGGGTGAGTGAATAAATGAGTGAGTGAATATGTGAATGAGTGAATGAATGAATATGTAAATAAGTGAATGGGTGAGTGAGTGAATGAGTGAGTAAATGAGTGAATATGTAAATGAGTGAGTGAATTAATGAGTAAATGGGTGGACATTATGAACACACAATCACTCTTCCATGGTTCTGTGGAGGTTAATCCCTTCTGCCCCTATTTCCCACCGACAGTGAGATCTGCATGGACTGGCCTGGGCTGTGTTCTCTTCAACTTTTCTGGCCCCTCGATTGTAGCTGGCAGCCAAGTGGTGCCCAGGATAAGTGTCCTGAACAGGATGACTGTCCCCTGCCTGTCCCTGGGGGCAGCCGTCTCCTTAGCTCTCACAGCAAGACTGAATACAGACTTTGGGGACAGGCAGGCCCCACTCCAGCCTCATCCCTTCCACCCACTAGGAACTGAGGTTTTGTTTCCATTTCTGTGGAAACAATAGTATCTCTTACCTTCAGAAGTCATTAACACCCAGCCCAGTACACTACCTGGCGGATCAAACCTGCTCAACAAATCATGCCTGCCCTTATCTTTTGCCTTTGGTGTTATTGCTATGGTTGGTGCTATTCTCATTGATATTATAATGACCTGATTGCATAGCCAGAATTGGAGCCAGCTTTTCCTCTTTCACTAGGTTCATGACCTGCTCCCTAATCCTTAATAGAAGAATCATAACCACAGCTATGTAACAGGGTTGTTGTGGGACCACATTCTTTAATATCTGTAAAGTGCTTGCAGTGTGCCATTGCAAGGATATGGAACCAACCTAAGCGCCCATTGACCAAGGAGTGAATAAAGAAAATGTGGTATATATACACCATGTAATGCTACTCAGCCATAAAGAGGAACAAAATGTATTTTGCATTAACCTGGATGGAACTGGAGGCCATTATTCAAAGTAATTCAGAAATGGAAAACCAAATATCATTTGTTCTCACTTATAAGTGGGAGCTAAGCTATGAGGACACAAAGGCATAAGAGTGATATAATGGACTTTGAGGAGGTTGGAAGTTGGAGGGATAAAAGACTAGATATGGGGTAAAAGAATAGATTTAATGTATGCTGCCGGGGTGATAGGTGCACTAAAATCTCAGAAATCACCACTAAAGAACTTATCCATGTAACCAAAAACCACCTGTACCCCAAAAACTATTGAAATAAAAAGAAGAAATAAAACCAAATATTCTTACATGAAATATATATTATAATTTTATAATATAATTTCTTAAATGAAATATATATT
This sequence comes from Cebus imitator, assembly GCF_001604975.1. Classification (NCBI taxonomy): domain Eukaryota; kingdom Metazoa; phylum Chordata; class Mammalia; order Primates; family Cebidae; genus Cebus; species Cebus imitator. Next base: position 8,272,505 of record NW_016107432.1, read on the forward strand.
ATATTATTTTATAATATATAGAAATTATATGTTTTTCTATATATGTTTTCTCTATATACTTCATAAACATATGTAAAGTGCTTAGAAAAAAGCTTAGCATCAGATGCTTCCTCAATCAGTCATTAGTCTTTTAGTTGTGATTTGTCACTAACACAGGAAATCTCAAAAATTTTCATGACTACACACATCATCTCTAAACATTATATTCATTCACTAAACAAGTGTTTTGTACAGTATTTCCCCCTTATCCAAGGAAGATATGTTCCAAGATCCCCACTGGATGCCCGAAACGGCAGAACTGAACCCTATATATACTATTTTTTCCCATAACATACCTCCCTATGAAAACATTTAATGTATAAATTAAGTAAGTAAGAGATTAACAATAATAACTAAATATAGAAAAATTGTAACAGCATACAATAATAAACGTGATGTGAATGCTTTCTCCTTTCAAAATATCTTCTACTGCACTCCCCCTTTCCCTCCTTGTGACAATATGAGAGGATAAAATGCCTACATGATGAGATGAAGGGGAGTGAGTCACACAGGCATTGTGACAGGGCATTAGGCTACGGCTGCCTTCTGCTGTATCAACCAATCTGATTCAGGTGATCCTGGATCATCACACCATGAGGATGTCGATGACCAGATGTGAGGGGCAGACAATGTCAATGGTCACCAGCGTCACTTGCCCAGTGTCTACAGCGTGGATCCACTGGACAAAGGGAGATTCATGTCCCAAGTGGAAGCGAGCAGGACAGCATGAGATTTCATCATGCTCCTTAGAAGAAGGGTATGCAATTAAAAACTTAAAAATTGTTCATTTCTGAAATGTTCCATTTAATATTTCAGACTGTGGTTGACCGAGGTTAGCTGAAACTGCAGATCAGGGGACAACTGTACGTGAGTCCTGGATGCCTATGTGTAGCTCGCATATTGAAATAAATGCATGTGGAAAAGAGAAACATTATTAAAACTTTTTTTAAATGGAGCTTATACAAAAAAAGAGCAACTTTTGTAGCTCTAGTCAGCAAATTAGCTTCAGAGCATAAAAGCATGTCATTTGAAATTTAGGTTGTGCACATATGATGTCCTCCCTCATGTTTATAAGCTGGCTGTGTTCCTTCAGAACTGAAAATGTCCTTATTTAATTGATTTTAGAAGCAGAAGGGAAAAAAAAAGCAGAACACTTTGCACCAGTCATAACACAAATTGCTGAGTGCATGTTCAGGTTTTGTCAGATTCTTGGAAGGAGATAAACCTTGAGAACAGAAGCCTGGAGATACTGACAACATTTGAGAGGAAAAAAAATATGACATGAAAGCTTTCTGGAATTCTCATGCTTCCCACTGTCAGGCTCAGCTCCCAGGCTTTCATTTTCAGAAAGTTGCTAAGAGAAAAACCAAACTATTTCCCTGTTTTCCATGTAGCAATAAAAAATGTCCTGACCTGGTACTAAAATGCTTCTAAAGCCCCATTGGTGGGAGGTACTCTTGTTCTTTCCTTGAGTCCTTCCAGCTAAGAGAATACCAAGCTTCTCCTTATTAATGTCCACAGAATTTCACACACAGGACAAAGCACAGAAAGTGCTGGCTAAACACTGTGGGAATTACGCCAAACCACCAGCCTATAAGGGTGCGGGATCTGCTAGTCATCCAGAGAGCCTGCAGCCCGCCTTCCCAGCAAGGTGAAGGCTGGCTCTGTGGGGCAGAATAACCTTACCCTTTTCTGTGAAAAACACAGATACACACAGATTACATAAACAGATATGTACTATACCTATGGCATCAAAATGTCATGGTAGGTGGAAAAGACAATTAGGAAAATACAATGTCTAAAAAGGATCCTGGGTATGGGTGGGGGTGATAAGGAAAGACGGGCTGAGAAGCACTAGTCTAGGGCGCCGAGCCTGGCATGGAGGAAGACAGCACAGTACATGGTCCTCTGCTGCCCCTGGGCCAAATGTGTGTGAAGTCACCCTAGTTACTGGTGAACTCGCTATAATGGACAGCCCACCTGTGTCGGACATGGGATACATGCCGGGGAAAGAGCAGTGACCAGGGTTCACCAAATCCCCAACTCTCTGTGGAATTTACCTTCTGAGCAGAAAGACAGAGAGGAAGGGAGCCAGTAAGGAGGACAATTGTGAGTGGCATCTCTCTGCAGAGGGAGATAACCTGGGGGTGGTATCAGTGAGTCATGCAGGGGAGCTGGCTCACCACAGGTGGCCGGGGCAGGACTCTCTGAGCATATGGCTTCTGAAACAAGACCTAGAAGGAGAGACGCCCCCCAGCCCTGCCTGATGGGAAGGAAGCTCATTTACCTTCAGCAGGGGGAACTGCACAAGCAAAGGCCTGGGGCAGGAGTGAGTTCAGTAATTTTGAGAATCCAAGAAAAGATTTGTGTGTCAACATTACAACTGATGCCACAGAAATACCAAGGATCATAAGAGACTACTATGAACACTATATGCCAGTCAAAACTGGATAACCTAGAAGAACGAATAAATTCCTAAAAACACACTGTCTACCAAGACTGAGTTATAAAGGAAAAAAAAATCTGAACAGACCAACAACAAGTAAAAAGATTGAATCAGCAAGAAAAAAATTCTCCTAACAAAGAAAAGCCCAGGACCTGAGAGCATCAATGATGCATTCTACCAAACATTTAAAGAAGAATTAGGGCCAATCCGTCTGTTTCCAAAAACTTGAAGAGAAAGGAACCCTTTCAAACTCATTTTACAAGTTCAGCATTACCCCAGTATCAAAGCAAAACTAAGACCCTATGAGAAAATCAACTTACAGGCTGATATCCCTGAGGACCATAGATGCAAAAATCCTCAACAAAATTCTAGAAAGCTGAATTTAATAGCACATTAAAAGAATCGTTCACTGTCATCAAATGGGATTTATCCCTGGGATGCTGGGATGGTCTGACCTACACAGATCTGCAAACATGATGCACCACATTAACAAAGTGAGGAATACAAATTATATGATCTAACATTTCAAAAGAAAAGAAACACAAAGGAAGAAAACTGGTGTATTTGGTACATAATATGTACAAGTTTAGATTTCAGTCCTTCAAAAAATATGAACTTATTTAAAAAGCAAATGTTGTGCTAGAAAAAATATTCGTAGCAAACATGACAAGAGGTAAATATCCCTAAAATACAAAGCAGTCTTAGAAACCAGTTATAAGAACTCATCTCTCCATTGAAAAAATAGGCTAAAAATAAGGCCAACCACAAAGGAAGAAATATAAGTTAATAAAATGAAACACAAAACACATATTTAGTCACACTAATCAAAGAACTGCAAATTACAAGTACAAGGAGAACAACTTTTTCTCATCTGCAGTTGACAAAAATTTAAATAAATGTAATTCAGTGCTGGAGAAAAAAAATCAAATGATCATCTAAACAGATGAAGAAAAAGGATATGACACATGTCAACATTCTTTCTTATAAAAACTTTCAACAAATTAGGTATAGCAGGAATACTTCTCAACATAATAAAGGCTGTATATGACAAGACCACAGCCTACATCATACCCAATGATGAAAAGCTGAAAGCTCTTTCCTCTAAGACCAGGAACAAGACAGGGGTGCTCACTCTCACCACTGCTATTCAGGATAGTGCTGGAGGTCCCAGCTGGGGCAATTAGACAAGAAAAAGAAAATGCATTCAAATAGGAAAGGAAGTTGTCAAATTGTCTCTGTTTGCAGATGACATATATCATATATAGAAAATGCTGAAGACTCTACGAAATGTTAAAACTAACAAATTCAGTAAATTTGCAGGATACAAAATCAACATGCAAAAATTGTTTTTCTATACACCAACAAGGAACTATTCAAAAAAGAAATTCAGAAAACAATACCATTTACAATAGCATCAAAAATAATAAAATGCTTAGGAACATATTTAACAACAGAAGTGAAAGATTTGTACACTGAGAACTCTAAGTCACTGATGGAAGGAATTAAGGAAAGCACAAACAAATGGAAAAGTACTACATTTTTATGGATTGGAAGAAAACAATACTGTTAAAATTTGCATATTATCCAAAGTGATGTGCAGATTCAATACAATTTCTATCAAAATTCCAAAGAAAAATTTTCACAGAAATAAAAAAATTATAAAATTCAAATGGAACCACAAAAGACCCCAAGTAGTGAAAGCAACTTTGTGCAAGAAGAACAAAACTGGAGGGATCACACTCCCTGATTTCAAAATATACTACAAAAAATAATCAAAAAAGCCTAGAACTAGCAAAAAAAAAAAAAAAAAAAAAAAAGGCACACAGACCAATGAAACAAAATAGAGAGCTCAGAAATAAATCCATGATTTTATGATTAGTTAATCTTCAACAAAGGTGAGGATCGCATAATCAGGAAAGGACAGTCTCTTCAATAAATAGTATGGGAAAACTGCATATCCACATGCAGAGTAATAAAACTGGACCCTTGTCTGACACAATATACAAAAATTTACTTGAAGTAAAGACGTAAATGTGAGCTCTGAAACCACAAAGCTTCTAGAAGAAAACATAGAGGGAAAACTCATTGGTATTGGACTTGGCAAGGATTTTTTGGCCATGACACCAAAAGCCCAGGTAACAAAATCAAAAATGCACCATTACATCAAACTAAAAAAAATCCTGCCTAACAAAGGAAGCAATCAACAAAGTGAGGAGACCACCTGTATACTGGCAGAAATATTTGCGAGCCACACATCTAATAAGGGATTAATGTCCAAAATACACAAAAAACTCAAACAAGTCAATAGCCAAGGACGCAAATAACACAATTAAAATATGGGCAAAGGACCTGCATAGGCATTTCTCAAAAAAAGGCATACAAATGGCCAATGGGTATATGCAAAAATGATGATCACCACAGCTAATCATCAAGAAAATGCAAATTAAAATCACGATGAGATATCACTGTACATTCATTTGGATGGCTGTTATCAAAAAGAGAAGAGGTAGCAAGTTGACAAGGATATGGAGAAAAGAGAATCCTTACCAACTGTTGGCAGGAAAGTAAATTAGTCCACCATTATGGAAAAGAGCATAGTTTCCTCAAAAAATTAAAAACCGAACTAACATATGATCCAGCAATTCTACTTCTGAGTATTACAGCCAAAGGAAATGAGATCATTTCCATGTATCAAAGAGGTATCTACACTCCTATGTTCACTGCAGCATTATTCACAATAGCCAGGACACGGAATCAATGTAGACGTCCATCAACTGGTGAATGGACAAAGAAAATGTGGTCTATATACACAGTGGAATATTATTCAGCTTTAAAAAGAAAGGAACTCCTGTCATTTGCAACAACATGGATGAACCTGGAGGATATTATGTTAATTGAAATAAGGCAAACACAGAAAGGCAAATGCTGCATGATTTCACCTAAACGTGGCATCTTGTAAAAAGCTGAACTCATGGAAACAGAGTAGATGGTGGTTGCCAGGGGCTGAGGGGAGGGTCATGGGGAGGGTGGGAATGGGGACGTGTCAGTCAATGAATACAAAATTTCAGCTAGAGAGGAGAAATGGGTTCAAGGGATCTATTATACATCATGGTGACTATGATTAAACAATATATTGTATATTTGAAAACTGCCAAGAGTACATAGTAAGTATTCTAGCCACAGAAAAAATAAGTATATGAGTTGATGGATATATTAATTAGCTTGATTGAGCTATTCCATAGATATAAGTATATCAAAACATCATGCCATAGACAGTAATATATACAAATATTTTTCAATTAAAAAATAAAATGTACAGTAACAACAAATTACAAAAGAGTATAAGACGGTGATGATACAGCATTAAACCAAGCATGGGGCCCTTCTAAGTACACAGCCTGTGTGACTGCCCAGGTCACATGCCCATGAAGCTGGCCTTGCTTGCAGGGAACATAGGAAAACATCCGTGTGCATTTGCATGTGTGTGCATGTGCATGCACATTTGAGTCAGGATATATAGCAGCTGATGCACAGGCAGTGTTTAACAGAGTCAATAAATTGAAACCGTGTTACTCTAATTTGGGTCCACTCACCCTCTCTAGTCTAGTCTGAGGGTCTGACTCTCCTGCTTACTGATGGAAAGAAAGCCAGGGAGGGAAAGAATTAAGGTTAGTAGAAGTCCTGCCACACAGCAGAATATTTACCTTCTTACAGAAACCTGGCGATGTTTTCATTATGCTCAATTTTACAGTTAAGATGACTGAAGCCTGGAAAGGTTAATTAATACTATCGATTTCACAGAGATAGTAATGTTTCATGCTGGTGTCCTTCTCTCTAGTTCAGAAAGCATTTTCACTTTTATTTGACCTTCATGGCTGCCCTAGGGGGGGAAAAGAGCAGAGAGGCTTGTCCTTGATTTAATGAGGAGTCAAATGAATTTGCCAAGTTTCCACAACTAGCAAAGCACCAGCTCTCCTGAGGATGTGTCCTGTGGCATCCCTAGGAGAAACTCCTCCCTGGGCTGGGGTCAGAAGCTCTGCACTGGGATTGGTTTCCCTGTATGGATCTGTGAAATGGATAACTGGCCAGGTTGCACTTTTCCAGTTGGCATCAAGGAAGCGCAAATCTGGGTAAGGGCTTTTAAGATGCACATTTCAAGCTTTGCCCCTGACACATTTCTGTCTTTGCTTTTCTCCTTTGTCTTCATTCAGATGCTCATCTATGCCATCCTGTTATACTTTATGTGCCTACTGAGCCAATTTAAATCTTTCCCAGAATGCTGTAGGAAAGCAGTTTTTCAAACTCACACATGCATGTCTACCCCACAAGCTGATTTTTTTCAGGGCAGGGGCTCTGGGAAGCATGGTGATGCAGGCATTAGACCTGGGCTGGGGCCTAATCCACTATGTGCAAATCATCGTGTCAGGCCCTTGGGGCATCAGAGAGTTCCAAAGAGTTGGAGAATGAGTTCCTCCCATCTAGAGAGAGACAATCACATTTGGATGATAAGCCAACACAGCAAAGTCAACCAAAAATGCAGGATAGCTTGAGATCTCATTCACAGAGAATTGCCCAAATCCCTGAGCTTCCAACAAAATGAAGTCATAATTTCACTATTACCTTTTCAAATAGAGAACAGAGTCTGAGAGAATGTCTCCAGGGGCCCTCCCCCATGTTGAGCAGGTTTCTTGCAGCCCATTAGCCTATAACTTCACAAAGTGGTTTGAACAGTTGCTCTCCCCCTGCTCTTATTCCTTATATGGGGTCAGGGTGTGGGAAGGGCTCAGGCTGCAGGGTGATGAGGAACAAGTGACAGGCTCCAACCTGTGACATGCAGCATGCCACCACCCCTTGGAATAACGAGCCTGCACTCTCCCAGTGAGAGCACTACATGGCTTTCTGAGCAACCACGTGGCCCCCGCGAGAGAAACGCCACATTCTGGAAGAGATGTACTGCTTGGATATGAATGTCTCCCTTTTATTGGAAGATGGGAGGGAGTTGTTTGAAAAGATTTGAACTGAACAAAAGTAAGTTATATGTCTCTACTCGAGACTGCTTTTACAAGAAAACCTGGCATTTAATTAAAGCAGTCTAGTGGGAAAGTGCCAGAAGGACCTTTTATTTATTTATTCATTTAATGCATATTTACTGGGAGCTCATTCATTGTCATTGTCATTGCTATGCGCTGGGGACATCGGGAGAAATAAGACAGCCATCACCTCTGTCTTTGGTGAGCCTAATAGCTCAGAGGACGCCTGACACTCAACAGGAATTTCACCTGTGATTTAGAGAAGGGGTGCTGTAAAAAGATGTTTTATGAGAGGAAATATATCTGGGTCCAGGAAGGCTCCTTTGATGAAATGAGCTTTAAACTGAGACCAGAAGGATGTGAAGGAGTTGGGCAAAGTCAGAATGAAGAGCAGGAGGAGTGAAACTGGGAAAAGTATGAGAGTTTATTCCAAGAAGAAAGAATAACTCAGTGTTCAAAGACACTGAAATGGGAAGGAGAATGACAGGTTCAAGTGGGGCTGGCCTGGAGAGAATGGGGGTGGATGGAGAAATTATGCTGATGAGGTAGTGATACGGTTTGGCTGTGTACCCACCCGCATCTCATCCTGAATTATATCTTTCACAATTCTTATGTGTTGTGGGAGGGGCCCAGTGGGAGGTAACTGAATCATGGGGGCCGGTCTTTCTCGTGCTATTCTTGTGATCGTAAGTCTCATGAGATCTGATGGATTTTTTAAAAGGGGCGGGGGTGGTTTCCTTGCATAAGTTCTCTTTCTTTTTGACTACCACCATCCATGTAAGATGGGATTTGCTCCTCCTTGCCTTCCACCATGATTGTAAGACCTTCCCAGCTATGTGAAAATGTGAGTCCATTAAGCCTCTTTCTTTTGCAAATTGCCCAGTCTTGGGTATGTCTTTATCAGCAGCATGAAAATGGACTAGTACAGGTAGGCAGGAGCAGACCGTGTGGGGCTGTGGAGGCTTTGATAAGGATGTTATTTCTGATATTGAGGGCAATGTTGAACCCTAGAGGGTTTTTAGCAGTAGAAGGGAGTATGTGTACATTAAAGAAATAAAGTGATATAATCAGTTTTGCTATTTAACAAATAGCTCATCACAACCTACGGCGAGCTTATGTTATGTAATAAACAAACCCCAAACCTTAATAGCTTATAATGAGAAATATTTAATCTTCACCCATACTATGTATCCACAGAGATCGGCAAGCAGCCCTGTGTGTCACGTTCACACAGTGTCGTAGTCCGTTTGCACTACTATAACAAAATATCATAGACTGGGTGGCTTATAAACCACAGAAGTTTATCTCTCACAGTCACGAGGCTGGGGAGTCCAAGACCAGGTCATGGCACATTCCATGTCTTGTGAAGGCTTGCTTCCTGGTTCATAAATAGTCATCTTCTTGCTGTGTTCTCATGTGATGCAAGAGATGAGGGTTCTATCCAGGGTCTCTTTTATAAGGACAGTAATCCCATTCATGAGGTTTCCACCCTCAAAACCTGATCTCAGAGGCCCCACCTCCTAACACCATCACAATGGGGATTAGGTTTCAATGTAAGAATTTTGAGAGAATACAGACATTCAGATGACAACACTCAGGACCCCAGCTGACAAAGGCTCCATCTCACCTGCTATACATTTTCCTTCTTTGGTTATTGTCAGTCTCTTCCTTAAGTTGCAGCATATTTGCCTGTTTGGTTCATTCCCTTATCCCGAATGCCTGGCGTAGTGTCAGTATTCAATAATGTCATTTGAACACATGAATCTTGTTCACTTTGGTCAGTCACACTTGTCTGTCAACCCAGAGCAAGCTGAGCTCTTCTATTCCCTTCTCCTGAAACGTTCTTCTCCAGCAGTTTGTGAACCCACTGTGTTCATTTTTCCAATCTCAGCTTGGATTTTCCTCCACACAGAAGCTTTCTTGGACCAGCTTTGTGATGGTTCACTGGTATGTCAATTTAACTGGGATGTGGGGTGCCCAGACATTTCCTTGAATGTGTCTGTGAAGGTGTTTGGAAATGAGATTAACATTTGAATTGGTAGACTGACTCCCTGTTTGGGTGGCCCTCCTCCAATCAGCTAAAGGTCTGAAGATAACTAAAGGCTGACCCTTCCTCAAATAAGGGGGGACTCCTCCTACCTGACTGCCTTGAGCCAGGACATCAGCCCTTTTTGGACTCAGCTTTGAAATGTCAGCTCTTTTTAGGTCTTGTGCCTGCAGGCTTTCAGACTGGACCTACTCCAGCAGCTCTCCTGGCTCTCCAGCTTGCCGACTGCAGGCTTTGGGATGTCTTAGTCCTCTTATCACATGAATCATTTCCTTATAATAAATCTCTTTCTATATAGATCTACATTCTATTGACTCTGTTTCTCTAGAGAATGCTGACAAATACAATCTCACAGCAGACAGTGTTGATGCCCCCACCCATCTCCCCTCTGTCCTTACAGTTTCAATCCACACACTGCAAGCACCTGCCTCTCTTTGCTGTAGGGAATTCTCTCATAGTGACAAACCCTTCTGCCCAGCACAGCAGGTGGGAAATGCCTAAGATTAAATTACTCTGAGAGCAGCTCTTACCTGGTGAGTAATGGGCATGGGTGTGTCAATATCCCAAGTCTTCTAAATACAGGGTGGGATGATTTTAAGACATGTTATGCACTGCTTACTAAAGTCTGCAGGTGCCCACAGTGGTACCTGCAAGGTAACACCTCTTTTATGGGCTGCTTTGCCTTCCCCGTCTCACTTCTCTTCCTATGTTTCCTGGTACCAAATCTGAAACAAACTATTTGCACTTGGATCCTTGTCTTAGAATCTGCTTCTAGGAAGCCCAAACTGGGATACAATCATCAAGGAGGTCCATGCACATCGTTTACTGAATTTTTATTTTTTTTAATTTTAGATTCAGGGGTACATGTGCTTGTTTGTTACATGGGTATTAGATGCATAATGACAGGAGTTGGGTTTCCAGTATACCCATCATCCACATATTGGGTGTTATACCCAATAGATACCTTTTCAATCTTCCCCTGACCCCTTTTGTAGTCTCCAGAGTCTATTCTGTCCATCTTTGTGTCCATGTGTAGCCTTCGTTTGGCTCCCACTTATAAGTGAGGACATGCAACATTTAACTTTCTGTTTCTGTGTTAGTTCACTTAGGATAATAGCCTCCAGCTCCATCCATGTCCTGCTTCAAAAGACAAGAGTTTATCCTTTTTCTGGCTATGTAGTATTCCATAGTGTGTGTATACACACATACACACACACGTATATATGCCACATTTTCTTTATCAGATTAACTGTTAATGGACGCTTAAAATGGTTCTGTGACTTTGCTATTATAAACAGTGTTGCACTAAACATACAAGTGCAGGTGTCTTTTTCGTGTAACAGTTTATTTTCCTTTGAGCAGACACCCTGTAGTGGGGTTGCTGAGTCAAATGGTCGTTCTATTTTTAGTTCCTTGAGAAATCTTTATACTGTTGCCCATAAAGGTTGAACTAATTTGCATTTCTATCAACAGTGTATGAGCATTTGCTTTTCTCCAAGTCCACACCAACATCTGTTGTTTTGACTTTTTAATAAAAGCCATGCTGACTGGTGTAAGATGATATCTCACTGTGGTCTTAATTTGTGTTTCCTTGACGATTAGTGATGTTCAGTACATTTTATGTGTTTATGGAAGCTTGTATTTCTTTTTTTCAAAAATGTCTTTTCATGTCTTCTGCCCACTTTTAATGGTGGTGTTTTATTCCTGTTGAGTTGCTTGAGTTCCTTATAGATTCTGAATATTAGTCCTTTGCTGAGGGCATAATTTGTAAATATTTTCTCCAATTATATAGGCTGTCTGTTTATTCTGTTGATTATGTCTTTTGCTATACAGAAGCTGTCTAATTTAATTAAGTACCATTTGTCTATTTTTTTGTTTTTGGGGTCTTTGTCATAAATTATTTGCCTAGGCTTATATTTTGAAGAGCATTTCCCTAGGTTTTCTTTTAGGATTTCTGTAGTTTCAGGTCTTACATTTAGGTCTTTAACCCATGTTGAGTTAACTTTTGTATATGGTGAGAGATAGGGGTCCAGCCTCACTCTTCCACATATGGTCAGCCAGTTTTCCCAGCGCCATTCATTGAATAGGATGTCCTTTTCCCATTGTTTACTTTTGTCATCTTTGTCCAAGATCAGTTGGTTGCAGTATGTGGCTTTAATTCTGAGTTCTCTATCCTGTTCCATGGATATATGTGTCTATTTTTGTGCCAAAACCATGATGTTTTTGTTACCATGGCCTTGTAGTATAATTTGAAGTCAAGCAATGTGATGTCTCTATATTTGTTTATTTTGCTCAGGAGTGCTTTGCTTATTCGTGTTTTTGGCTACATATGAATTTTAGGATTTTTTTTCTAATTTAGTGAAAAATGACATTGGTAATTTAATAGGAATTGCATTTCATATGTAGATCACTTTGAGTTACATGGTCATTTTAATAATATTGATCCTTCCAATTCATGAGCATAGGATGTTCTTCCATTTGTTTGTACTGTCTACAATTTCTTTCATCAGTGTTTTATAGTTCTCCTTACAGAGCTCTTTCACCTCCTTGATTAAATGTATTCCCAGGTATTTTTTTGTGATGATTGTACATGGAATTGGTTCTCAGTATGAATATTATTGATATAGAAATGGGCTGATTTTTGTACGTTACTTTTGTATCCTGAGACTTTACTGAAGTCGCTAATCAGGTTTAGGAGTCTTCCAGAGGAGTCTTCAAGGTGTTTTTTTTTTTTTTTTTTGAGACGGAGTTTCACTCTTGTTGCCCAGGCTGGAGTGCAATGGCGCGATCTCGGCTCACCGCAACCTCCGCCTCCTGGGTTCAGGCAATTCTCCTGCCTCAGCCTCCTGAGTAGCTGGGATTACAGGCACGCGCCACGATGCCCAGCTGATTTTTTGTATTTTTAGTAGAGACGGGGTTTCACCATGTTGACCAGGATGGTCTCGATCTCTTGACCTCGTGATCCACCCGCCTCGGCCTCCCAAAGTGCTGGGATTACAGGCGTGAGCCACCGCGCCTGGCATCTTCAAGGTTTTCTAGGTATATGATCATGTTATCAGAGAACTGAGATAATCTGACTTCATCTTTTCCAATTTGGATCCTTTTCTCTCTCCTGCCTGATTGCTCTGGCTAGGACTGCTAGTACTATGTTGAATAGGGGTGACATCCTTGTCGTGTTCCAGTTTCTAGGGAAAATGCTTTCAACGTATCCCCATTCAACATGATGCAGACTGTGGGTTTGCCATATATGCCATTATAATGGGAGCCATGTATGGCAAGCCCACAGCCTACATCATGTTGAATGGGTATGTTCCATCTATGTCTAGCTTGTTGAGGGTTCTTATCATGAAGGATTGCGGGATTTTATCAAATCCGGCTTTTGGTCAATCCGCTTTTTCTGCATCTACTGAAATGATCATATGGTCCTTGCTCCTAACTTTGTTCATGTGGAAATGCACATCATTTTCTATCACACATTCTGTGTTTTTCTCTCCTAGTACATAGCATATGCCTGATTTTTTATGTATTCATTTGTTAGCTCATTGTCTGTCTTTAACAAGGGCACTCATCCATGTTCATGTCCTTTGTGCCTTTGATAAAATAGTTGTTCAGTAAATATCAGTTGAATACATGAATGAATGAATGACCAGCCCTGGCCATTTGCCTTCCCTTCTCATAAGTCAGTTTCCTCATTAGAAAAATGAGGTAGCTGTTCCTGACACCTGGAAATTTGCTTCTGGGTCTTACATCCTGAGATTCTGAGATGTCAGGGCTCACAGGATAATAAAGCACATAGTTTTGTTGCTGGACAAGGCTCTGGATAAGAATGTGGCTTTAGTCTGCATTAATTGGACAAGGAAGCTGGGGACACTGCGGCAATTAAGAAGGAAGAGAGGAGGAGAGAGAACAATCCTCTTTAGCAGTGGTCTTCGCCGGACCAACAACGGAGTGCAGCCTTGGGCAGCTCCAGCCCTGAGAGTGTTTGCATGGAAATTGTCATTTAAGGTTTCCATTCTTCAAGACTAATGAGTACTGCAGACTTAAATGTAACTATTCTCCCCTAATTATTGTTTTAGCCACTCTCCTGTGTTGCTCATGATTTCTACTTGTGATTTTAGAGGGTAGTAAAAGAGACTACTTTGTGGAGTCAACAGATTCGCAGCATTGGCAGATTTCAGGTTTGCAGGTGATCCTGAAGCCTAAGACATGTGGAATGCCACAGAGCTTGAACCACCCACTCTGCAAGTCACTGGACCACTTAACACAAAAAATGTAGAAAATATGAATAGTCCTCTCTCTGGAAGTTGAATCTACAATTAACTATATTGCCACAAATAAATCTATAAGTTCTGATGGCCTTAATGGAGAACTCTTCCATTAAAATATATATAAAAACAACAACAACAACAAAATTAAGTAAACTCTTCCAGAGAACAGAAAAGGGGAATATTTCCCAACGTGTTTTACGAGATCAGCATAACCTCAACACCCAAACAGAATAAGGGCTCTTGAGAAAACTATTTAACAGTGCCAGCCAAGGCTGGGCATTAACACATGACCTGGCAATTCTGCTCCAAAATGCATATCCCAAAAATTGCAGTACATCAAGAAGCATGTGTAGGACATACACGAGACTTATTCTAACCTCAAACTGGAAACAATCCAAATTGCTTCATAAGCAAAATGGAAAGACTGCAATATATTCAAACACTGGCAGACAATGTAGCAGCAAAAGTAATCTACAATTATGTGAATCAGTGCAGGTCATCATCATGGTAAACATATAAGATGCCAAAGAAGACATAGCACAAGGTTCCATTTACATATAAAGTTCCAAACCAGAAAAATAGTAAATAATAGTGGCCAAATCAGGGCAGTGGTTACCTTGGGAGTAGCTACGTGGAAAAGAGTGAGAAGGACTTCTTGCAGCCTGGTACTGTTGCATCTATTGATATGAGCTGTGATTATAAAGGTGTGTTCAGCTTATAAGAACTACTTCAAGCTGCAGATTAATAATTTGTGCAATCATCTATGTGTTTGCCATGTTCAATAAAATTTGTATAAAAATAAGACTGTAATTTATTTAAATACATGGAATTTACAAAAAAAATGAGTTCACATGAGCCTCAATTTTTAAAAAGGAGAAAAAAAATTAACTGCATAACACTGGAATTTGTAAAGATATCAACTTCTTTGAAATTTCATCAATAAAGAAAAATACTTAAACATTTATTCTGCCATTCTGGAATGAATTTTATTTCAGGGTAACCAAATAGCAGACGATGAGGTTGAGTTCTTTCACTTACTAAATACAGAAAGAAGATATATTAAATTTTGCCATTTTGTAATTCTTGTTAATAATCAATTCTAGCAAAAGTCATTGATGGCAGGTAAAATTACTAGATGGAAAGTTGATGAGGGATTTTACCTTCATAAGATTGTCTCTACCTACCACCCTGATCAATTCCTTAGCACAGTGGTCCCCAACCGTTTTGCAACAGGGATGAGTTTTGTGGAAGACAGTTTCCACAGATGGGGGAAGGGGTGGATGACTTCAGAATGACTCAAGCACATTGCATTTATTGTGCACTTTATTTCTGTTATTATTACATTGTAATAGATAATGAAATAATTATTCAACTCACCATAATGTAGAATCAGGGGCATCCTGAGGTTATCTTCCTGCAACTAGATGGTCTCATTTGGAGGTGATGAGACAGTGACAGATCATCAGGCATTAGATTATCATAACGAGCATGCAACTTAGATCCCTTGCACGCACAGTTCACAACAGGTTTTGCACTCCTATGAGAATCTAATGCCAGAGCTGATGTGACAGGAGGTGGAGCTCAGATGGTGATGTGAGAGTCACGGGGAGCAGCTGTAAATACAGATGAAGCTTCACCTGCCTCTCACCTCCTGCTGTGCGGCTGGGTTCCTGGGGGTTGAGGACCCCTGCCCCTGCCTTAGCATCACTAAAAGTGATACAGCTCAACACTGGATATGATGCATAGCACAAATGAAGAATTCATGCTGAAAATTATTCAATTTAAATCGAATCTACACTTTATATATAATTTAGCTTCATAGGATATCTAAGGGCCAGGGAAACAAATTAAATGACACCACAAGGAAGCAATAATAAAATCTAGTACATGAAACATTTTTCAGAACAACTGGCCCTCTACACATGTAAATATCATGGAAAAGTAATATTTAAAGAGAGACAACTATTATAGATTAAAAGTGACAATGAAACTTAAGGGGCAGGGTCTAAGAAACAGAGAATGGAAGGACCTTTGTTTGGACTTGATTTCAATAAACAATCCATAAATGGCATATTTCAGGCAATGGAGAAAATCTGAATATGGACTGAATGACATGAAGTAACTATTATTTGTTTTATTAAGTGTGATAAAGTCCTCTATTTTACACTTTCTGCAAAAATCTATTCCAAGTAAGTTGTAGATCTTTGTGTAAATGGTAAAACCAAAGTTTTCTAGGGGAAAAATGAGAATATAGTAAATTTCCTTAACATGGTAATAGTTGACAATTTAAAAAAAAAAAACCTTAAATATCACTGCAAATGTTAAAACTTTAGAAGCATTTTCATAAAGAATAAGACAAGGATGTCCTCTATGCTTAAAAAAAAAAAAAAAGGCGGGGTGCGGGGGCTCATGCCTGTAATCCCAGCACTTTGGGAGGCCGTGGCGGACGGATCACAAGGTCAGGAGATCGAGACCATCCTGGCCAACATGGTGAAACCCCATCTCTACTAAAAATACAAAAATTAGCTGGGTGTGGTGGGGCGCACCTGTAGTCCCAGCTACTTGAGAGGCTGAGGCAGGAGAATTGCTTGAACCTGGGAGGCGGAGGTTGCAGTGAGCTGAGATCGCGCCACTGTGCTCCAGCCTGGCGCCTGGTGACAAAGTGAGACTCTGTCTCGAAAAAAAAAAAAAATTTTTTTTTTTGAGACAGAGTCTTGCTCTGTCGTCCACATTGGAGTGCAGTGGTGCAACCTTGGCTCACTGCAACCTCTGCCTCCCAGGTTCAAGTGATTCTTCTGCCTCAGCCTCCCGAGCAGCTGGGATCACAGGCATGTACCACCACACTCAGCTATTTTTTTTTTTTTTTTTTTTAGTAGAGATGGGATTTCACCATGTTGGTCAGGTTGGTCTCAAACTCCTGACCTCAAGTAATCTGCCCACCTCGGCCTCCCAAAGTACTGGGATTGCAGGTGTAAGACACTGCACCGGGCCAAGGATGTCCTCTATGATTGATGCTATTCAACATTCAATCTATTGAAGAAAAGACGCAATGAATACGAAAGGGTTACATTTTTGTTATTTGTGATATCTTCACAATGTTAGAGTAGGCAAAACAACCAATAGGGAAAAGATTAATTCATTAGATTAACTTAAAAAACACCTGTTCATCGAAAGATACCAGCAAGAGAGTAAAAATCTACAATATAGAATAGGAGGAGATATTTCTATCATAAAGCCAAGACCTCAGTGACAAAGGTTATAACCAGAGTATACAGAGGACTCCCGTTCATCAATAAGGAAGATAAACTCAATAGAAAAATTGGAAAAGAGACTGAACAGGTATTTACTAGAGGATACCTAAATGCAAATAATCATATAAAAAGCTATTCAACATTATTTTAAAATTATGTTTTAAAATTAGTTTTTTAGTTTTTATTTTTGTAGAGATGGGGTCTTGCTGTGGTGTCCAGGCTGATATTGAACTTTTGGCCTCATGCACTCCTCCCACCTCAGCCTCCCAAAGTGCTGGGATGACAGGCAGGAACCACTGCACTTGGCCTTCAACATCATTGATGATAGAAAATATAAATCAAAACTGCAATGAGATGTCACTACACACCTACAAGTAGCTAAAATTTAAAATGACAGACAACAATTGTCAGTAAGGATATGGAACAAAGGGATCCTTCTTATGCCACGAGGGAAAATGTAAATTCCCGCAACTGCTTTAGATAATTGAGCACAAGCATACCCTATGACCTAGAAATTTCACTCCTAGGCATATACTCAAACAATGAGTGCTATCCCATTATCAAATACATATTGAGATCAGAATAGAAAAATATAGTGTAGTCATACAATGGAACATAACACCAATGGAAATAAACAAAGCTACATGCAACATGCATGAATATTACAAACAGTGTTGAAAAAACAAAGCCAGGCACAAAACAATATGCATTCATAATTCCATTTATATGAAGTTCGAAAATAGGCAAAACTAAGCAGCCGTGTTACAATTTGTGATAAGAATGACCTCAGAGAAGAAGACAGTCATGAAAGGCGCTGCTGAGTCACACTGTTCATGTTCTGTACTTTGACTGGCTGCTGATTACATAGATATATTCACTTTCTGAAAACGTATCAAGCTTTATACATATGTCTTATGCACTTTTCTGTATGTAATATTTTATTTAAAAGTTAGAATTAGTATCCATTCATAATGCTTTATGAAACACTTAGCAAACTAGAAATAGAGTTAACTTTCTTAGCCTGATAATAGTTGTATTAGTCTTTTCTCATGTTGCTAATAAAGACAAATCTGAGGCTGGGTAATATTTGAAGAAACGAGGTTTAATGCACTCGGGGTTCCACATGGCTGGGGAGGCCTCACAATCATGATGCAAGATGAAGGAAGAGCAAAGGGATGTCTTATGTGGTGGCAGACAAGAGAGCCTGTTCAGAGAAACGACCCTTTATAACCATCAGATCTCGTGAGACTTACTCACTATCACAAGAACAGTATGGGGGAACGGCCCCCATGATTCAATTATCTTCATCTGGCCTCTCCCATGACATGAGGGATTATGGGAGCTATATCAAGATGAAATTTGGGTGGGGACACAGCCAAACCATTATAGTTAATATAAAAAACCTACAACCAGCATCATTCTTTTTTTTTTTTTTTTT
>NW_016107432.1:8292958-8308206 GCF_001604975.1 Cebus imitator
AAGGAGGAAGGAAGGAAGGAAAGAAAGAATTGTGTCCTCTCGCAGCAGTGCTCCTGCAGCGCCGCCTCTCCAGCCAGTGGCCACCCTCTCTTGGTTTACACACCTCCTGTGGTCCACAAACAGGAGCTCATTCACCTCTCAGAGCAGTTCATGGTGGCCATGGAATCTGCTTCATCGAGATCCCAGGATTGTTTACTGTGCTTGCTCTGCCAGTTCTCAGACGTAACTACCTACATTTTACAGATGTGGAAATTGAGACACAGTGATGTGAGGTAACTTGCCCAGGGTCACAGGGCTATGAGGGGGTTCTACCAGGGAAGGACAGGGATCATCTGCCTGGCTCACTCCTTATCTTGGGGCTGAGAGCAATGCCGCCATCAGCAGCCTGACCACACACTCTATTGTTTCAACGAGGACACTCCTGAGAACAGAAGAGGACACGAACCTGAGGGGACACTGGACAAACAGGATGGTCCTGGGCAAAGCAGGAGGGAAGGTTACTCTATAAACAAAAATCTGATGAATGAATTAACTCAGGCCTGTCTTAGTTGAAGTCCTGGATTTTAACCACCACATGACATTGAGCAAGGCATATTCACAAAAATGAATTTTACTGACAGGATGCGTTTTCTTAAAAGGCATGTTTCTAAGTGTTAATCTACATTTCACATTGGACAGGAATTTTGGTTGCAGCTTTATCATCACACAGTCTGTTAGGCAGCCCCAGAGGGTGGAAATGCAAATTAAAGAAACGCTTTGAATTAAAAAATAAAAAATAAACTCTTTCAGAAGCCTAAGTCATTATAGCCTGTAATTGGGGTACAAGATGGGATAAAATTTCTATTGTATCAGAAAAGATGGTAAAGGAATAATTTCTATCATTCTGTGCTTGAAAAAAATAACAGCATTTCCAATGAACTTTCGTACCCATGATGCTCTCAATTACCCATCCTCTTCTTGCCAGCCAAATGCCTTTTCTTTCTGCGTTAACAAAAGAGGTAATTTTCCTTTTGCTCTTTTGCTTCTTCTCCTCCTGCCTCTTCCCTCCCTTTCTCTTTTCTTTTCTCCCTCCTCTCTGTCTTTCAGAGAAACAACTAGAGCACATCCATCCCGAAATCAGTGTCCGTAATCTCATGCTGCGGAACAGTGCAGACCCTCCCAGGAAGCCACCATGTGTGCCCCAATATTCCCCCAATGGCAGCATCTGAGGCTGAAAAAATTTTGTCCTCTGGAATCAGGTGTGGTGGCTCATGCTATTAATTCCAGCAATTTGGGATGCTGAGGGGGGAGCATTTCTTGAGGCCAGAAGTCGAGCGCAGCCTGGACAATACGGTGAGGCCTCCATCTCTACAAACAAATGTTTTTAATTAGCTGAGAGTCCCAGCTATTCAGGAGGCGGAGGCAAGTGGATTACCTGAGCCCACAAGTTTGAGGCTGCAGTGAGCTATGATTGTGCCACTGCACTCCAGCCTGGGGACAGAGTGAGATCCAATAAATGAAAGAAAAAGGAAAAGGGAGGGGAGGGGGAAGGGGAGGGGAGGGGGAAAGGGAGGGGAGGAGAGGGAGGAGGGAAGAGGGGGAAGGGGTAGGGGAGGAGGGCGGAAGGGGAGGGGAGGAGGAGGGGAAGGGGAGAGGGGAGGAAAAGAAGAAGGAAGAAAGAATGGAAGGAAAGGAAGGGAGGGAGGGAGGGAAGGCAGAAGGGAGGAATGGAGGAAGGGGAGGAATGGAGGAAGAAAAGGAAAGAAGGAAGGAGGAGGGGAGAGGAGGGGAGTAAAGCAGGAAGGGAGGGAGGAAGGAAGGAACAAAGGAAGGAAGAAGGGAGGGAGGAAGGGGGGAGAAAGGAGGGAGGGAGGGAGAAGGGATGGAAGGTGGGAGGGAGGGACCTTGTCCTCCTGCAGCAGTGCCCCTACAATGCTGCCTGTCTAGCCAGTGGCCACCCTCTCTTGGTTTGAACACCTCCTGTGGCCCAGAGACGAGAGCCCATCCACCTCTGAGAGGAGGCTCACGTGGCCTTGGAATCTGCAAAAGCACCAAGGGCCTGGGACTGCTCACTGTGCTGGCTCTATCATGTCTCAGCTGTGTGGCCTTGGCAAGTCATTCCACCTCTCCGTGCCTCATTTCAGAGGTTACAAATGGAGACCCTCTGATTTCCATTTGACGTATTCAGTGTTTTTTTAAAGAACTGAATAAATATAAACTTTTAGAACCTGAACACTTTAAATAGAGATGCAGATTTCTGGCTTCTTCAGAGAACCAAGCATCTGGTCACTCCTGGTACAGGTTTCTGCAGGGCAACAGCTGGATGTTAGCTGCCCACCCTGGCTCAGACAGGTCCCGCTTGGAAACCCAGGAGCTCAGGAGCAGAAGGAGCACTCCTTTCATTCCTGTGCCCGCTGTCCCTAGAGGGCAGCTGAGCAGGGAATCACCACATACACCTATAGTACAGCACTCATTCCGTTGGTAGGAGCTGTGTTTCTAGGACACTTGTTTTGCCTAGAATGTTCTCCCAACCAAATTTACTCTTTCAAATTCTGTCCTTCAAAGCCAAGTTCATAGACCACCTCCATCACAAAGCTTCTGTCTACCTTCCCAAAGCTCAAAATTTGAAGCAATCTTCTTCCCTCACCTTCCCCTAACTCCTGGGCATAACCCTGCCACACCACTGTTCACAGGCAGCCTTTTACTCCATTTAGTTGTGAACGTATCACATACACACACCACACACACACACACACACACACACACACACACACACATACACACAGAGGACTGCAGAAGTCTTGCCAGTAGACACTTCATCTATACTTGTCAGTTTAGCACAATCTCTCTGTGGTGGGCAGAACAAGGCCCCCACAGTTGCCCACATTCTATTTCCTAGAACCTGGGAAAGTGGACTTAAGGTTGCAGATGGAATTGAGGCTGCCAATCACTGACGTGCAGATAGGGTCAGATTATCCTGGATTATTTGAGTGGACCCCATGTAATCCTAAGAGTCTGCGTCAGCGTGATGGGATGTGAGAACCCAAATGGCCACTGCTGGCTTTGAAGATAGGAGGTCATGAGCCAGCGAATGTGGGCTCCTCCAGAAGCTGGAGAAAGCAATAGGTCCTCCCCTAGAGCCTCCAGAAAGAACAATCCCTGCTGACACCTTGATATTAGCCTAGTGAAACACACTGTAGACACCTGACCTCCAGGACTGCAAGAAAATAAATCTGCTGTTTTAAGCCACTGGTGATGGTAGTTTGTTATGGCAGCAGTGACAGGATACTAACATTCCCACTTTCCATACTGTCATGCTTGACATATTCCTACAGATGCTGACTCATAGCATCTTCTTTCCCTGGGTCCCATAATCACACCAGGACAAGGCTGTGTTATACATCACCCCATGCTGTTGAGTTACTAGGGTACATAACTGCACTCCTACTAACAAAGCAGCTTCTAAAAGAGAGAACAGCTCTTTCTAGAGACAGGAAGAAGGCACAGTCTTTGGCTTCAGAAGCTGAATGTTAGAATCATGGCCTGACACTTAGCTTAGCTACGGTGACCTTAAGTAGTTATTTCACCTTGAGAAGTCTCAATCTCCTCGAGTATAAATTGGGGCTAGCAGTATCTCCTTACAGAACTATTGTGAGAAGTAACTGGTACACTTTAAGCATGCGGTCATGAGATTGATTTCAAATGCTTAGCACACACATGCATACCACATGCTCAGGATGAAACTCCTAGGCCAGCAATTCTACCCACTCTCTACTGCTGATAGTGGATTTTGTAACCAAGGAAATAACTTTCATTCTCAGCCACGAAATGCTGTGGTGGTGATTAGCCCCAGGGCATACTTGTTCCCAGGGTCCTCCTATTACATGAATAATACATGTAGAGCCCAGCTCCCTGTTTCCTTTCCCGCAGTACTGTAAACATCACAACTCCTTCTGCTCCAAATCACTGTCTTCAACACTTTCCGCTGTTTTACATGCCACACGCTGTGCAATGCAACTTCTCAGGTCCTCACATCAAGAGATGGAATCTATTTCTGCCTTCCTTGCATTTGGGCTGAACTGGAAACCTAATTTGGCCAATACAATATAATGAAAGTGATGTTTCTTGGACCCCTGCCACTGTCTATGACCAAGCACAGGCTAGCCTGTTAGCAGATAAGAGATCATGTAGAACAGATGATCCATCCTGACCAGGGCCATTATAGACTGGCCAGTATCTAGCAGAACCACCAGCTGACTGCAGAGACTTGAGTGAATCCCTCTGAGATGATCTAAGCCTATCCCCGGTTAGCAGAACTGCCCAGCTGACTTGTAGACACATTAAGTAATGTTGAAAGCTTATTGTTTTAAGCCATTGGGTTTGAGGTCAATTTGTTATGCAGCAATAGCTAACTGCTACACTGCCCTCCTTACACAGTGACTGAAAGAAACATCTGAATCACATACTGACATGATTAACGAGCGAGCCATCAAGGTTCTGTTAACCTTTAACTCCTTCAGAAACCATAAAAAATGGCCCTCCTGAAGAGTCTGATTGGAATCACCCAAGTTAGATACTAAGATTTACATGTCACTTCATGAAAAGAACCAAGCTCCTGACCTCCCCTTCTCAGCTATCCAGTGTCTGGAAGCTAAAGCATCAAGGACAACACATGAGAGAGAGAGAGAGATATTTGGTAAGACCCTAACAATCTGTGAAGGAAAAAGTAGGGACTCTTTCTTCATTGATGTGTAGACATTGCTGTTGTTTCTGTTAAAACAGCACACTGTTGGGAGTGCAAATTAGTGCAACCATTGTGAAAGACAGTGTGGCATTTCCTCAAGGACCTAGAAATAGAAATACAATTTGACCCAGCAATACCATTACTGGGTATATACCCAAAGAATTATAAATTGTTCTATTAGAAAGACACATGCACTCCTATGTTCATTGTGGCACTGTTTATAATAGCAAAGACCTGGAACCAACCCAAATGTCCATCAACGGTAGACTGGATAAAGAAAATGTGGCACATATACACCATGGAATACTACACAGCCATAAAAAACGATGAGTTCATGTCCTTCATAGGGACATGGATGAATCTGGAAACCATCATTCTCAGCAAACTGACACAAGAACAGAAAGCCAAACACCACGTGTTTTCACTCATAGGTGAGTGTTGAACAATAAGAACATATGAGCACAGGGAGAGGAGCATCACAACTGTGGTCAGTTGTGGGGAGGCTAGGAGAGGGACAGCAGGGGGTGGAGAGGGTGGGGAGGGATAACGAGGGGAGAAATACCAGATATAGGTGATGGGCAGCAAACCGCCTTGCCATGTATGTACCTGTGCAACCATCCTGCATGATCTGCACATGTACCACAGAACCTAAAGTACAATTAAAAAAAAAACTGCATCCTTCTAAATGAAGCTAATGTGTTCTCTTGAACAAGAAAAGAGTTGGATTGATTCATTTAAATTCAACAAACTGTGAACAAAAGCTAGAGCTTCAAGGACAACACATGGGGGAAAGGAGAAGTTTGATAAGACTCTAACAATCTGCCAAGGAACAAGTAGGGGCTCTTTCTTTGTTGATGTGTAGACATTTCTGTTGAAACGGCATCCTTCTAAATGAAGCTAATGTGTTCTCTTGAACAAGAAAGAAGTTGGATGGATTCATTTAAATTAAACAAACTGTGAACAAAGAGTAAACTCAATATAAGGAATAACAAGAAGTGTCACTTGTACCATTTTCAAGGTATATGCATTTGAGGTGTAACATTCATTCATTCAACAAACATGAATGGAGCATGCCCACATCCATTTTTGGATCAGAAGGGCTTTCCCAGTTAGTTAATGGCTACTTTTACATTACCTTTTCTTATTCCACAATAAAAATACCATGGGCAAGAAAGTACATTTAAATAAACAACTTTTTGTGTTCATAAAGCAATAGTCAGGACGAGAAGAAGAACCAAAGTCTTCAGAATCGGACTAACTGGGGTGCAAATCCTACCTCTGCCACTTGTGAGCTGGATAAGTTTCTTATTTTCTCAGCTTTAATTTCCTCTTCTGTAGAGTAGGCATGAATAGTCTTGCCTCCTAGGGACACTGCGATGATTGAATGGGCTTCCATGTGGAGTGCCTGGCACTTAGCAGGAGCTCCATAAATGTTAGTGCTTTCCTCCCTTTACAAACAGCCAACACCATGGAAATAAATCTTAGTTACTATGAGTGTTAATATCTGCTCCTTTCTTTTTGCCTGCTGGCAGTCACCCACGCTGTTTCTTTGGTGGCACACCAGTGCTCATCTGCAAAGCAGGCTGGGGGTCTCTGAACGTGGGCTGACAAATGTAAACACCACCCTCCCCCTTCCCACAAGCTCAGGTAAGCCTCAGGGTGTTCCCGATTGGCTCCAGCAGGTGCCATAGATGCCAAAGCCCTAAGGATTACCAAACAAAAAATACTGCTAAGGTTATCGCTGACCAAAGACACACCTCAAATTCAAAGTAAAGACCTAGAAATAACACAGCCCCTCTAACAGGCCCAGGGTGGGAGGAGGGCATCTAAATGAGAGGATGTGTGTAGCGACTGTGGGAATGTTTGCTTTTTGTTGTCAAAAGGCCATCTGGAGTGCAGGAAACATGGAGATCAATTTCCTTGGCTAGCATGGCCACCCCCAACTGTGGGGATGCAGAAAGGCTGACCGCCTGCTGGCTCCTGCAACGTTACCAACAGTCAATCATGCCAGGAGAGGAGAGAATGTTTTATTATTATTTTTAACAGGAAAGTGCAGAAAATCTGAAGCACTAAGATACTACTCCCTTTACACTTCATCCTAGCTGTCTTAAAATTCTAAAAAGATATTTTAGGGTAGACTTAAAACTTTAGCTGCCTTAGAATGATGTTTTAAACAATATTTTCACTATGTTATGGCACATGCTCACTGTGGAAAATATTCTTAGAATGTTTTTAACAATTGTTTTTTACCATTATACCATATGCTCATTGTAGAAAAATACTTCTCTAATAGAAAAAGACACAGAAGACACAAAATCTTCATAATTCCATACCCCCATGAAATTACTAATACAATATCCAGTAATTTTTTTTCAGTTCATATATAACTAGCTTTTTCACTTAAATGTTGAACACATCACATCAAAACTGTCAACGAACACTGCTTTGAATGATTAATAACATTTCATGACATTACATCCCCAGATGACAACCATTCCATCCGCATTGGATAATGAAACACATCATGTATGTTTCTCATTGTGGGTCATGCTGCCACAGAGACTTCTAATCACACAATTGAAGGGTCAGTCATGCAGGTGGTGACAATGTCTCTTTTACTCACCCAACATTTACCCAAAGCCAAGTACAAGGTCTGGAACCCATAAAAGATCAATGCATATTGTTTTAATACATGAACCCTGTTATATTTTGTTGTTGGTTTTTCAGACAGAGTCAAGCTCTGTCGCCCAGGCTGGACTGCAGTAGCACGATCTCGGCTCACTGCAACCTCTACCTCCCAGGTTCAAGTGATTCGCCTGCCTCAGCCTCCCAAGTAGCTGGGACTACAGGCATGCACCACCATGCCCTGATAGATTTTGTATTTTTAGTCAAGACGGAGTTTCGCCTTGTTGGCCAGGCTGGTCTTGAACTCCCGGCCTCAAGTGATCCACCCACCTCAGCCTTCCACAATGGTGGGATTACAGGTGTAAACCATGACACCTGGCCTCCCTGTTACATTTTTACAAGGAAATTTCTATTAATATTCTTAAAGCCATATCACCTTAAGCTTACCATTATATCACAGTCTAAACCGCCAGCCTGGCATGTGAGGTCTAAGTGATCTCTTCCAGCCTGCCCTTAGCCACCTGAACCTGAACCCCAGCCATAAATATATCATGAAAGTGTCCCTAGCCTCATTCCAACAGTCCTTTCCTCCCAGTCGGTGATGTAGCTGTACCCACCCCCCAACCGAATTCATCCCTACAGCAGCACCTGATCTCAGTGCCATTAGCTCCACGTTACGTCACTCAGCTGCCAGGCAGACAGCTCTTCAAGGAAGAACCTGCATCTCATTCCTCTCTGAGTCCACAGCACCCAGAGCAGGGCCTGGCAGCTAGTAGTGTGCACTAATGCAGGTTGGATGAATTAATTAACTGCCATACTTGCCCTAAGATTGCACTGTTGATTCAGACATAATTGAGGGCAGAAAATATAGTTGACCCTTGAACAATGTGGGAGTTAGGGGCGCTGACTCCCTATGCAGTCAAAAGTCTGTGTATAACTTTTGACTGCCAAAAAACTTGAGTACTAATGGCCTACTGTTGAATGGCAGTCTTACCAATAACATAAGCCATAGATTAACCCATATTTTGTATAAGTATTGTATACTGTATTCTTTTATAGCAACAGGGTCTTTCTCTGTCACCTGGGCTGGAGTGCAGTGACGGAAACACAGCTCACTGTAGCCTTGAATTCGCCAGGCTCAAGCGATCCTCCCGCCTCAGCCTCCTGAGTAGTTGGGCTGCAGGTGCACACTACCATGCCCAGCAAGTTCTTAAAATATTCTGTAGCGGCAATAGCTGGCTATGCTGCTCAGGCTGATCTTGAACTCCTGGGTTTAAACAGTCCTCACATCTTGGCCTCTCAAAATGCTAGGATTACAGGCATGAGCTACCATGCCAACCAATGATTTTCTTAATGGCGTCAAGGAACTTACCTGCTGGCTTTTGTTTGGCAGAAGTGCTTCTCCTATAAACTCAACATTTTTAAAGCCAAACCTCTTTCTAAAATTGTCAAACCATTCTTTGCTGGCATTAAATTATCCTGTTTTAGATCTTTCGCCTTCCTTTTGCTTTAGGTTTTCACATAGTGACTGCTTTTTCTTGAGTCATTACACTCTATGGGTATGCCATCCTTGTAGCAATCCTGCACCCACATAACAGTTGCACTTTCAACGTGAGATAAAAAGGTATTTCACAAAAAGTGCAAGGTTGTCACGCCTGCCAGTGTAGCTACAGCAAGGGTTTCACAAAACTCCCTGTTTTTACATTAGTCCTTATGGTGATGCATTTTTCTTGAAATGGCAGGCAACCGCCCTGCAGACCTCAATCTAAGGTACAGATCAAGCAATTCAACTTTTTCTTGTAAGGTCAGGACTTTTCTCTGCTTCTCGGGAGCACTTCCAGCATCACTCATGGCACTTCATTTAGGTCTCCTGGTGTTTTTCAAAGTGTTGCACTAAACATAATTTTAAAATATTCCAAAACTGCAAGAGATCACCATTCAAGATACACATGTAGTGGAGCAACAAACTCCTCTCCCGGAGATGGTGAGCATCACATGGCATTTTAAGCAGATATTCGAGAACTTGAGGTCACCACAGTAGCAACAGCAGGTGGCTATGAAATTATTACAGTAGTACAATATATACTAAGTTTCATGCAGTTACAATTTAATACAGCATCTTTGTATCTGTTTACATTTCTTTCGACTTTAGACGGCACCCTGTACAGTCTGTGTTTGTGTGTACATTTTGATAAATGTTAACCTTTTGTAATAGATTTGTATATATTTTATGGCAGTAAATGATAAAAAAAAAAACTAGTCTCTACATATAGTGTAGGGATTCATGAAGTGCCTTTTTCTTAATTTTTTCAGTATTTTTAGACCACACAAGTTTTTCTTCTACAAGTTTTTTTCAAATTGTTGAAAATCTCCAAAATTTTTTCAAATATATTTATTGAAAAATATCTACATATAAGTGGACCTGCACAATTGAAACCCGTGTTGTTCAAGAGTCAACGATATGTGGTGTTGTTTACATTTGTTGCTTTTTCTTTTGCCCTCTTTTTATTATTTTTCCAATATTTTTATTGAGTTATAATTCACATAACATAAATTCACCGTGTGATACAGTATGGATCTGTGCCCCACCCAAATCACATGTCAAATTGAAATTCCGAGTGTTGAACGTGGGACCTGGTGGGAGGTGACTGGATCATTAGGGCGGTTGCTCATGAATGGTCTGGCACCATCTCCTTGGTGCTGTTCTCAAGATAGTGAGGTCTCACGAGACCTGGCCATTTAAAAGTTTGTGGCATCTCCCTATCCCATGCTGCTGCTCCTGCCAGGTGAGACGTCTTCCTGAGGCCTCTTCAGAAGCAGAGGCCACTATGCTTCCTGTGGAGCCTGTAGAACCATGAGCAAAATCAACCTGTCATCTTTATAAATTATCCAGTTTCAGGTATTTCTTCCTTTTGGTTTTGTCCTTTTCTTTTTTCAACTTCTTCTTCTTTTTTTTTTTTTTTTTTNTTTTTTGAGATGCAGTTTCGCTCTTGTCATCCAGGCCAGAATGCAATGGTGCAATCTCAGCTCACTGCAACCTCTGCCTCCTGGGTTCAAGCGATCCTCTTGCCTCAGCCTCCCAAGTAGCTGGGACTACAGGCACCCAACACTACGGCCAGCTAATTTTTATATTTTTAGTATAATATAAATATAAATATATATTATATATATAATATATATATATAATATAAATAAAAAAAAAGTTCAAGACCTGGCTGGTCTTGAACTCTTGACCTCAGGTGATCCACCTGCCTCTGCCTCTGCCTCTGCCTCTGAAAGTGCCGGAATTACTGGCGTGAGCCACTGCACCCAGCCTCAAGTAATTCTTCATAGCAGTGTGAGAATAAACTAATATACCATTTAAAAGTGTACAATTCATTGAACCTGAGCATATTCACAATATTGGGCAACCATACCCAATTCCAGAACGTTTTTATCACTCCAGCAAGAAGCATTGTACCTGTTACCAGACACTCCCAATTCCACTCCCTTCTCCATCCATTAATCTACTTTCCATTTCTATGGATCTGTTTATCCTAGGCAGTCCATATAAATGAAATCATACAATATGTGACCTTTTCTGACAGACTTCTTTCACTTAGCATAATGTTTTAAAAGTTCATCCATGTTGCAGTATCAGTACTTCATTCCTCTTATGGCTCAAAAATATTCCATATAAGGATATACCACTTATGTTGATCCATTCATCAGTTGATGAACATTTGCCTTGCTCCTTCTTGTTGGCTATTATGAATAATTCCGCATGTTTTTGTGTGAACACTTGTTTTCAATTCTCTTCAGCATATAGCTAGGAGTAAATTTGCCAGTAAATTTGATCTGTAATTTTTTGATGATCTGTCAAGCTGTTTCCATAGCCCGTGCACCCACTAGCAATATATAAGGATTCCAATATCTCCACATTATTGCCAACATTTGCTATTCTATTTTATTATTCTGTCCTACTGAGTAAGAAGTAGTATATCATTTGATTTCTATTTTGTAATTACTAATAATGTTGAGCATCTTTTCATGTGTTGTTTGACCATTTGTATATATTCTTTTGAGAAATGTTTATTCAAATCCTTTTTCCATTTTAAAATTAGGTTGTCTTTTTACTGTTGAATTATAAGAGTTCTTTATACATTCATTTATTACGCCCTTATCAAATATATAATTTTTACATAGCTTCTCCCATTCTATGGGTTGTCTTTACACTTTCTCGATAGTGTCCTTTGATGTATAAAAGTATTTAATTTTGATGAAATCTAATCTATATTTTTTATTTTTACTTTTTGGTTACTGTGTTTTTGGAGTCAGCTGTAGAAGCATTTGCCCAATGTAAAATGTGGCAATGGTATCAGGGTACTTAGTACTGGGATCATAGAATAAGTTAGGAAGTTTTTTCTCATTTTATATTTTTCAGGTAATTTGAGAATAATTGGTGATAATTTTCCTTTAAATGTTTGTAGAATTTACCCATGAAACCATCTGGCCCTGAATATTTCTTTATTAAAAGTCTTAAAAATTATCAAAATCTTTTTATTTGTTAAAAGTCTATCTAGATTTTCTATTTGTTCTTAAATCAGTTTTGGTAGTTTCTATGTTTCTATAAATTTGTCTATTTCATATAGACCAATGGAGCAGAACAGAGACCACCTGATCTTCGACAAACCTAACAAATACGAGCAATGGGGAAAGGATCTCCTGTTCAGCAAATGATGCAGGGAAAACTGTCTAACCATTTGCAGAAAACTGAAAATAGACCTCTTCCTTATACAAAAATTAACTCAAGATTAAAGTCAATTAATTCAAGATTAAAGACTTAAATGTAAAACCCAAAACCATAAAAGCCCTGGAAGAAAACCTAGGCAACACCATTCAGGACATAGGCATGGGCAAAGACTTCATGATGAAAATGTCAAAAGCAATCACAACAAAAGCCAAAACTCACAAATGTGATCTAATTAAACTAAAGAGCTTCTGCACAGCAAAAGAAACTATCATCAGCGTGAACAGGCAACCTACAGCACGAAAGAAAATTTTTGCAATCTACCTATCAGACAAAGGTCTAATATCCAGAATTTACAAGGAACTTAAACATATTTACAAGAAAAATAAACAACCTCATCAAAAAGTGGGCAAAGGATTTGAACAGACTTCTCAAAAGACATTTACGCAGCCACCAAACATATGAAAATAGTTCAACATCACTGATCATCAGAAAAATGCAGATCAAAACCACAATGAAATACTATCATGTGCCAGTCAGAATGGTGATTACTAAAAACTCAGGAAACAATAGATGCTGTGGAGAAATAGATGAGGTTGTGTAGAAATAGGAACACTTTTATACTGTGGGGGGAATGTAAATTAGTTCAATCATTGTAGAAGACAGTATGGTGATTCCTTAAGGATCTGGAACCAGAAATACCATTTGACCCAGCAATCCCATTACTGGACATATATTCAAAGGAATATAAATCATTCTACTATAAAGACACATGTGCATGTATGTTTACTGCAGCACCATCTACAATACCAAATACATGGAACCAACCCAAATGCCCATCAATGATAGACTGAATAAAGAAAATGTGGTACATACACCATGGAATACTATGCAGCCACGAAAAAAGAATGAGATCATGTTCTTTGCAGTGACATGGATGAAGCTGGAAGCCATCATTCTCAGAATACTAACACAGGAACAGAAAAACCAAACACTGCATGTTCTCACTCATAAGTGGGAGTTGAAAAATGAGAACACATGGACGCAGAGAAGGGAACAACACACACCAGGGCCTGTTATGGGGTGAAGTTGAGGGGAGAGAACTTAGAGGACAGGTCAATAGGTGCAGCAAACCACCATGGCACACATATACATATGTAACAAACCTGCATGTTCTGCACATGTATCCCTTTTTTTTTTTTTCAAAAGAAATAAAGAAAAAAAAGAAAATTGTCTATGTCATCTAGGTTACCTAATTTATTGGCATACAACTATTCATAATATTCTATTTCAATCCTTTATATTTCTGTAAGGTTAGCAGAAATGTCCAGACTTTTATTCCTTATTCTACTACTTTGAGTCATCTTTCTTTCTCAGGCAGTCTAGGTAAAGACTTGAGAGTTTTGCATATCTCTTTGAAAATCAAACTTTTGGCTTTGTTGATTACCTCTATGTTTTAGTCTCCCCTAGTTCCTTTATTTCCATTCTAATTCTTATTACTTCCTTTCTTCTGCTTGTGTTGGATTTGCTTTTCTTTGTCTAGATTCTTAAAGTGAAAGATTAGGTTACTGATTTGAGATCTTCCTTGTTTGTTTTTTGTTTTGTTTTGTTATCTTTTATTTTTAGATTATTTATTTATTTATTTATTTTACTTTAGGTGCATACTATATCTGGCATTTCTCCCCATGTTATTCCTTCCCTCCCTCCCCACCCTCCCAACTCCCCACTGCCTCTCCCCTACCCACCCTCAACTGGCCCCAGTGTGTGATGCTCCTCTCCCTGAGTCCACGTGTTCTCACTGTTCAATGCCCACCTATGAGTGAGAACATGCAGTGTTTGGCTTTCTGTTCTTCTGTCAGTTTGCTGAGAATAATGGTTTCCAGATTCATCCAAGCCCCTACAGAGGACATGAACTCATCATTTTTTATGGCTGCATAGTATTCCATGATGTATATGTACCACTTTTTTTGTGGAATCTATCATTGATGAGCATTTGGGTTGGTTCCAGGCCTTTGCTATTATACACAAGGCTGCAATAAACATACGTGTGCATGTGTCTTTATAGTGGAATGATTTATAGTTGTTTAGGTATATACCCAGTAATAGGATTGCTGGGTCAAATGGTATTTCTGGTTCTAGATCCTTGAGAAATCGCCACACTGTTTTCCACAATGGTTGAACTAATTTACACTCCCACCAACTGTGTGAGAGTGTTCCTATTTCTCCACATCCTCTCCAGTATCTGTTGTCTCCAGATTTTTTAATGATTGCCATTCTAACTGGCGTGAGATGGTATCTCAATGTGGTTTTGATTTGCATTTCTCTAACGATCAGTGATGATGAGCATTTTTTCATATGTTTGTTGGCCTCATATATGTCTTCTTTTGAAAAGTGTCTGTTCTTACCCTTTGCCCACTTTTGAATGGCGTTGTTTGTTTTTCTCTTGTATATCTGTTTTAGTTCTTTGTAGATTCTGGATATTAGCCCTTTGTCAGATGGGTAGATTGCAAAAATTTTTCCCATTCTGTTGGTTGCCAGTTTGCTCTAATGATGGTTTTGCTGTACAGAAGCTCCGGAGTTTAATTAGGTCCCATTTGTCTATCCTGGTTTTTATTGCCATTGCTTTTGGTGTTTTAGTCCTAGAGTCCTTTCCTATGCCTATGTCCTGTATGGTTTTGCCTACATTTTCTTCTAGTGTTTTTATGGTGTTAGGTTTTATGTTTAAATCTCTAATACATCTGGAGATAATTTTAGTGTAAGATGACAGGCAGGGGTCCAGTTTCTGCTTTCCGAACATTGCTAGCCAGTTTTCCCAACACCATTTATTAAACACGGAGTCCTTTCCCCACTGCTTGTTTTTGTCAGGTCTGTCAAAGATCAGATGGTTGTATATGTGTGGTGTTGCTTCTGGGGCTTCTGTTCTGTTCCATTGGTCTATGTCTCTGTTTTGGTGCCAGTACCATGCTGTTTTTTTTTGTTTGTTTGTTTGTTTGTTTGTTTGAGACGGAGTTTCACTCTTGTTACCCAGCCTGGAGTGCAATGGCCCAATCTCAGCTCACCGCAACCTCTGCCTCCTGGGTTCAGGCAATTCTCCTGCCTCAGCCTCCTGAGTAGATGGGATTACAGGCGTGCGCCACCATGCCCAGCTAATTTTTTGTATTTTTAGTAGAG
>NW_016107432.1:8310010-8460105 GCF_001604975.1 Cebus imitator
TTGTCTTCTGCTAGCTTTTGGTTTTTTTGATCTTCCTTCTCTAGCTCTCTCAATTTTGATGATAGGGTGTCAATATTAGATCTTTCCTTGTTTCTCATGTGGGCATTTATTGCTATAAATTTCCCTCTCGACACTCCTTTAAAGGTGCCCCAGAGATTCTGGTAAGTTTATCTTCATTCTGATTGATTTAGAAGAACATCTTTATTTCTGCCTTCATTTCATTGTTTATCCAGGTGACACTCAGAAGCAAGTTGTTCAGTTTCCAAGTGGTTGTGTGGGTTTGAGTGTGTTTCTTAATCCTGAGTTCCAGTCTGATTGTGCTCTGGTCTGACAGACTGTTTGTTATGATTTCCGTTCTTTTGCATTTGCTGAGGAGTGGTTTGCATCCAATGATATGGTCAATTTTAGAATAAGTATAAAGTGGTGCTGAGAAAAATCTATATTCTGTGGATGTGTAGCGGAGTGTTCTGTATATGTCTATTAGGTCTGCTTGGTTCAGCTCTGCATTCAAGTCCTGGATGTCCTTGTTGATTTTCTGTCTCATTGATCTGTCTAATGTTGACAGTGGAATGTTGAAGACTCCCACTATTATTGTGTGGGAGTCTAAATCTCATTTTAGGTTGTTAAGAACTGGATTTATGTATCTGGGTGCTCCTGTGTTGGGTACGTATATATTTACGATAGTTAGCTCTTCTTGTTGGATTGATCCTTTTACCATTATATAGTGTCCTTCTTTGTCTCCTTTGATCTTTGTTGGTTTGAAGTCCATTTTATCAGAGATTAGGATTGCAACTCGTTTTTTCTCTCCATTTGCTTGGTAAATCTTCTTCCATCCCTTTATTTTGAGTCTACGTCTGTCTTTGTATGTGAGATAGGTTTGCTGAATACAGCACACCGATGGGTCTTGACTTTTTATCCAGTTTGCCAATCTGTGTCTTTTGATTGGGGTGTTTAGGCCATTTACATTCAATGTTAATATTGTTATGTTTGAATTTGATGCTGCCATTTTGTTACTGTATGGTTTTCTTGCCCATTAGTTGACTCATTTTCTTCACTGCATTTTTGGTCTTTGCCAACTGGTTTGCTTTTGCAGTGACTAGTACTTGTTCCTTTCCATGTTTAGTGTTTGTTTCAGGAGCTCTTGTAGGGCAGGTCTGGTGGTGACAAAATCTCTCAGTAATTGCTTGTCCATAAAGGATTTTATTTCTCCTTCACTTACGAAGCTTAGTTTGGCTGGATATGAGATTCTGGGTTGAAAGTTCTTTTCTTTAAGGATGTTGAATATTGGCCCTCACTCTCTTCTGGCTTGTAGGGTTTCTGCCAAGAGATCTGCTGTGAGTCTGATTGGCTTCCCTCTGTGGGTGACCTAACCTTTCTCTCTGGCTGCCCTTAGCATTTTTTCCTTCATTTCAACCCTGGTGAATCTGACAATTATGTGCCTTGGGGTTGCTCTTCTTGAGGAATATCTTTGTGGAGTTTCTCTATTTCTTGAATTTGAATGTTGGACTGCCTTGCTAGGCTTGGGAAGTTCTCCTGCATAATATCCTGAAGTGTGTTTTCCAGCCTAGATTCATTTTCCCCATCATATTCAGGTACACCGATGAAGTGTAGATTAGGTCCCTTTACATAATCCCATATATCTTGGAGCCTTTGTTCATTTCTTTTCACTCTTTTTTCTCTTGTCTTGCCTTCTCTTTTTATTTCATTGAGTTGATCTTCAGTCTCTGATATCCCTTCTTCTGCTTGATCGACTGAGCTATTAAAACTTGTGTTTTCTTCATGTAGTTCTTATGCTGTTTTTCAACTCCATCAAGTCGTTTATGTTCTCTAAGCTGGTTTTTCTAGCTAGCATTTCGTCTAACCTTTTTTTCAAGGTTTTTGGTTTGTTTGCATTGAGTTAGAACATGTTCCTTTAGCTCAGAAAAGTTCGTTATCCACCTTCTGAAGCCTGTTTCTGTCAATTTGTCACACTCTTTCTCGGTCGTGTTGTGTTCCTGTGTTGTTGAGGAGTTGTGTTCTCTGGGAGGAGAAGAGGTGTTCTGGTCTTTGATGGTTTCATCTTTTTTGCACCGGTTTTTTCCCATCTTTGTGGATTTACCTGGCTGTGGTCTCAGGGAGCTGCTTGATGAGGTTGCTTGTCTGCCTGTCAAGGTGCTACTGGGTTTCTAGGGACTCCTTCAGGTTACTAGGGAAGCTTCCTGTGTCTTTTTTGTTTACACTGGGAGATTAGGCCTGCCTCTTCCACTGACCTGGCAGTGCTGCTGGGTGGTCAAGAACATAGTCCTCTTGCTACGTAGGCTTCCTGTGTTTTTTGTTAAAACTTGTAGCCCAGTCCCACCCTCTAATGGTGTGCCCTTCCTCCACTGGGCTCTATCATTCAGGGTTCAGCTCAGACTGTGGCACTGGCTGTGGGACCCGCTAGAGTCAGAGCTTCAGCCCTCTGGGGTTTGTGGGGGAGGGTAGGGATTCGCCCAGCCGCACCCAGGGCCATCTCCCCCGCTCAGCTTCCTCTCTCTCCGGTCATGGGGTAAGGCCCCACCCAGCTGCTCCATCCGTCCTCCTGCTTACAGCTCCCTCTCTCTCCAGGTGGGGGACAGGGCAATAGCTTGGCCCATAGGCAGTCCCAGCTGGCTTTTGGGATTATGCGGCTGTTTAGGTCTGTGCGCCAATCTGGGACACCATCCTGGATTATTATTCAACTCTGTGCTTGTAATTCTCGGCACTTGACTGGCAAAGATTCCCTGTTCTGTGTATTGCTGAGGCTCTGGGGGAAGTGCTGTATCTGGACAGGAGTGCCACAGGGGGAGCTTCTGACTCACCAGTCAGCTGCATTTACTGGGTGAAGCAGCACCCCTCCCCACCTCAGTCTGCCCTGCCTGGGCTTTGCTCACTCTCAGACCAGACCCGTTGAAATGCACCTGGTACCTCAGTTGGAGCTAGGAGATCTCTGGATTTCTGCTTCTCTCTCTCTGGGTGTTATGAACCAGAGTTATGTCTATCTGGCCATCTTGGAGAGTCCTCCCTTATTTTTTTAATGTAAGCATTCAACTATGCATTTCCCTCTGAGAACTGCTTTCACTGCATATGGTAAGGGTTTTTTTTTTTTTTAATTTCTAATTTATATGGGTACACAGTAGGTGTATTTGTTTATGGAGTACATAATATATCTTGATAAAGGCTGTAATACATAATAATCACATCATGGAAAATGAAGTATCCATCCCCTCAAACAGTTATCCTTTGTGGTACAAACAATCCAATTATACTTTTAGTTATTTTAAAATGTATGACTCAATTATTTTGACTTTAGTCACCCTGTTGTACTATCAAATCCTAGGTATTAATAATCATATCATGGAGAATGGGATATCCAGCCTCTCAGCATTTATCCTTGTGTTACTAAAAATCCAATTATAGTATTTTAGTTATTTTAAAACATACAATTATTATTGACTACAGACACTCTGTTGTGCTGTCAAATAGTAGGTCTCATTCGTTCTATTTTTTGTACACTTTAACTATCCTCTGATAACCATCCTTCTACTCTCTATGTCCATGAGTTCAATTGTTTTTTCAGATTCCACAAATCTATGATAAATGAATACCATGAGTTTTGATATACTGTGTTTTCATTTTTATTCACCTCAAACTATTTTCTAGTTTGGGTTATTTAGGAATGTGTTGTTTAATTTCCACATGTTGGTGAATTCTCCAACTTTCCTTTTATTATTAATTTATAACTTTTTTCTCTGGAGATCACAGACATACACTGTATAATTTAAATATTTTTAAACTTATTGAGACCGTTTTATGGCCAAACATTTGGTCTATCTTGGAGAAATTTGTCATGAGCACTTAAGTAGAACGTGCATTTTGCTGTTGTCAGATGGATTATTATATACATGTCCATCAGGTCTAGTTCATTTATATTGTTCAAGTCTTTGATTTCCTTGTTGATATTCTGTCTAGTTGTTCTTTACATTTTTGAAAGTAGAGCACTTAAGTCTCCAACTGCTATTGTTCACATGTCCATTTCCACCCTCAATTCTGCTGCTTTTGGCTTCATACATCTTGAGGCTCTATTGTTAGATGCATAAACATTTGTAATTATTATGTCCTCTTGGGTAGGGTTCACCTTTTTCTTATTATATAATATTCTTATTTTACTCTAGTAATTATTTTGTTCTTAAAGTCAATTATGTTTGATATTAGACTAGCCACTTTGCTTCTATTGTTTATTATTTTCATGGAATATCTTTTTTTAATTTGTTTTAATCTTAGTATTTTTTTAAATTATACTTTAAGTTCTGGGGTACATGTGCAGAATGCGCAGGTTTGTTACATAGTTATATGTGTGCCATGGTGGTTTGCTGCATCCATCACCCATCATCTATATTAGGTATTTCTCCTAATGCTATCCCTTCCCTAGTCCCCCACTCCCCAACATGCCCCAGTGTGTGATGTTCTATCATTTGACTTTCAAACAATTTGACCCTTGGAATTTAAAATGAGTCTCTTCTAGATAGTATATAGTTGTTTTTTATCCATTCTGCCAATATCTACCTTTTAATTGGAGAATTTAATCCATTTACATTTAATATAATTACTGATAAGGAAGAATTTACTTCTGCTACTTTTATTTGCTTTCTATAAGTCATACCTTTTTATTTATCAGTTCCTCTATTAATGCCTTCTTTTTGTTAAATAGATGTTTTATACATACCATTAGTAATTGCTTTCTCGTTTCTCTCTCTATACATAAACATTTTTTGTAGTGATTGCCCTGGGGATAATTAGCATCTCAATTTATAATAATCTAGTTTATGTTAATACTATTTAATTTCAAATATCTACAAAATCTGTGCTGCCATATATCTTCATTCATCCCCTTTATGCTGTTTTTACCATACATTATAGCTTTATTCATTATGTGCCTATCAACATAGATTAATAAAAACTTTATACAATTTTTATAACACATAGAATAAAAAGTGTTAACAAAAATACATTTATGCTGTGTCTAATTTATCTATGTAGTTACCTTTACAGGTGTTCTTAATTTCTTCAAGCAGCTTTGAGTTACTCTATGCTACCTTTACATTTCATTTCTGAATGACTCTCTTTAGTATCTGTTGCAGGACAAGTCTGCTAGTGACAAACTCAATTTTTGTTTATCTGGAAATGTCTTAATTTCTTCTTTATCTTTAAGGATAGTTTTTCAGATACACAATTCTTGATTGAGAGTAGATATTTTCAGCACTTTGAATACGACATCTCACTGCCTTCTGGCCTCCACAGGGTCTGATGGGAAATCAGCTGTTAATCTTACTGTACATGATGAGTCAATTCTCCCTTACTGATTTCAAAATTCTCTGTGTTTAACTCTAACAATTTAATTAATATAAGTGTGGTTCTTTTTTAGTTTATCTTACTAGGGATTCACTGAGTTTCTTGGAAGTGTAGATTAGTGTTTTTCATCACATTTGGATTACTTTTAACCATTATTATCTTCAAATATTATTTCTTTTCTTTTCTCTTTCTCTTATACTTCCGGGGTTGCTACATCAAGTGTACACTTGATGTAGCAACCCCGGAAGTATAAGAGAAAGAGAAAATGATTTCAACTCATTAGATTATAATAAATCATATTTACCAAAGTGCCTTTCATCTACATTAATACCGCACTAGCATATTTCATATCTTTACACCCTATGTGACTCTAAGACACTGTTCATTTCTCTTCATTCTTTTACTTCTTTTCCATTAGCTTAGTGGTCATCTAATGACTATAAAGAGATTTCCTTAAACTCTTGGAAGCAAGAAATCTTCCACCATTTGCACAACTTTGTGTCTGTGTTAGGGCACACCCTCAACACTCAGCCAGATAATTGACAGCTCTGCCTTAGCCTTCATTTCCTGCTGGCACAGACCCTCGAGGTTAGGCAGAGGTGAAAGTCTGGAGCCTTCTCAAGTCTTTCTTGAGGCAGGTACACAACCCTGGGCATGCACATGAACCTACAGATTCCCAGAAATAGACAAACTTTTGAGCCCTATTTGCCTAAGTATCTAATTTCCCAGCATTTCTTCCAAAGCTTTTTAGTCTATTATTTGAACCAGCTATTATCTATCACCTCATGTAGTGTTTTAGACAAGTATCTTTCTTTTCCCAAGTAGCACTGATAAAGTTCCAACTTGAGTAAAATAAAGATAAGCCTTTCCGGCTAGTCTTCTTCCAGAGAGCCAACAAACATACCAAGTAATTACAATTCTAAATAATAAAGTTCTCGTCTGTTCTCTCTGGTACAAGGCATGTAGGTTGTTATTTTCAAGGCTATTACTGAGCTAGTAAGCAGGGAATGAGACTAGGGTAAGTTAAAATATCACAAAGTTTGCTGTTCATAACCAAGGTCAGCTGCTTTTCTTTAGTAAGTGCATCTTGGTTTGTCTAAGCCTTTAGTTAATTTCCAGAGTTCCAAAAAAGTTACTTCTAACAATTTTATCAATACTTTTATTGCTTTTATGAATCTATGGAATTTCAGAGTTCCTTACTCTGCCATTTTCACTAATGTCCTGTTGGTGTTTGTTTTGAACATAGCAGAGAATGCACTTGCATGTTACAGAGTGCTTCCTTAGAATATCCAGAGCCATGCCTCCAATGTGTGTTTTCTAGAACACCAATTCCATGGGGAAATAACCAGTACAGCATCCTGTGGTGAAATGTTTGAGACATTAACCTTAAATAAAGTTAAACATGTTTCCTTACTGCACAATTTATCAGAATCCTTAATATGCTATATTGTCAATCCTGTACAGCTTGAAGAAGAGGAAAGAGTATAAAAATAACTACAGTAGATAACTTGTGGGCCACGCACTGTGCCAGACATTTTATATTTATTGTCATTTGCTGTTCATCTCACCATACAACATATTTCCCATTTTATAGACAAAGGAACAGAGGCATAGAAATTTTAGGTAAAAATTTCCAACTAGTAATTTTCAGAGTCAGAAATTTAATCAATTAGCTTCCAGGCTGTCCTGTAAACCATACTGCAAGATTTCCCTAACTTAATCTGACCACAGAAACATTTGTTCAGAGAATCTTGATAATTAATGTGTCTCAGAGTACATTCTGGAAAATGCTGAGCTAAAGCACAGTTAATAACTGGGGAACTGATTTGTGCTTTTCTCAACACTTTTACTGTCATAAATCATGCCAGAGGCCCTTGCTACAACATTAAATATTGATTGAAAAATGGAGCATGGAGTTGTTCAACCTACAGATTATCATTACAAAGGAGCTTCTGTATTTTAGTGTCTCCTCTGGCATAAGCATTGAAGGTTGTCTTTAAAAAAAGATTCTGCTCTGAGATGGTTTAAAAATATAATTTTAATTTATGAAACCATATAAGAACTAAGTGGACTAAGTTAATTTTACAGATTTGTTTTCTTCAATTTTTTACATATTTTTTCCAACAAAGAAAAAAATTTGTTTTTAGCACAGAAATATTTAAAAACAAAAAATTTCAAGAAATATAAAATAAAAATCTTAAAATCTTGCATTCAGAGCCAGTTTCTGTCAGCATAACTAAAGCAATCTGAAGATCTTATTTTCTTTTTTCTTATTTTCTTTTCTTATTACTTGGAATATTATTCTGGTAATCTTATTACTCTTATTTCTTATTACTTGGAATCCTGCCATAAATATTTATATTATAACCATTTTATCACCATTACAAATTCTTCATAAACACATTTATGCCTTTAAAATCTTCCATTATCAGAAAGTATCGTGATTTACTGAGTATTTTCATTCATGTTAATTAACTATGTAGGTTATTAATCATCTTTCACTGTTGTAAATAATGCTGCTGTCTTTTGGATACGGAAGCTAGGCAGAGGACGCTCAACAAAACACACACACGGGGATGCCAGTCAGCAAGGCTACATGTGGCAGCCACTTCTCCAACACAGAGAAGTGAAGTCAAAATGGGGTAAATATGATATAGAAAGGTTTGTGGAAATATTGAATTCACAAATCCACCAAAGCAAATTATATCTAAAATATGAGACATCCAAGAAAACTACAAGGGTTTTAATACAGAGGCTGGAGGGACTGCAATTACTAAAAAGCAGTGTTGCAGAAACAAACAGACATAGAAAGTATAACAAATCAGGTAACAGGCATGGGCATGGTGACTCACGCCTGCAATCCTAGCACATTGGGAAGCTGAGGCCAGTGGATCGCCTGAGGTCAGGAATTCAAGACTAGCCTGGCCAACATGGTAAAACCCCATCTCTATTAAAAATAGAAAAATTAGCCACACATGGGGGTGGGCACTTGTAACCTCAGTACTCAGGAGGCCAATGCAGGAGAGTCGCTTGAATCAGGAGTCAGAGGTTGCAGTGAGCAGAGATCATGCCACTGCACTCCAGACTGCACAACACAGTAAGACTCTGTCTCAAAAAGAAAAAAAAAAAAGGTAACAAAAGACAGTCTGTATCTAAGGAAGCAAAACAGATACTATCTCTCCCTTTTGTCATTTAAACACAGATGAATAAGGAGTGGCAATTATTACGTATGTACATACTGAATACTGAGAATAATTCTAGTCTTAATAATTCTTGTCTTTAATAGTTTTAAATAGCAGAAACATCCATGTGCATTTATTGAGCATGTACTATTTGCCAGTTTCTGTGTAAGGGGCTATCTGAACTCCTTCTGATTTAACCCTTACAACAAAGCAGATGTAATTATAAACAAGTGACACATTCAGAAAATTAGGCTCAAAAGTTGAGTAACTTGCCCAGGGTCCTTCAGAAACATGTGAATGAGCCAAAGATGAAAATACAACTCAGTCAAGAAGCTGTTTCCAGCCGGATGCGGTGGCTCATGCCTGTAAACCCAGCACTTTGAGAGGCTGAGGCAGGTGAATCACAAGGTCAGGGGTTCAAGACCAGCCTGACCAACATGGTGAAACCCCATCTCTACTAAAAATTAGCTGGGCATGGTGGCAGGTGCCTGTAATCCCAGCCACTTGGGAGGCTGAGGCAAGCGAATTGCTTGTACCCAGCAGGTGGAGGTTGCGGTGAGCCAAGAGCACACGATGGCACTCCAGCCTGGGCTGTTTCCTTCCACAATCAAGTGGACTTTGTTCAACACACTCCATAAACCAAAATAAAAACATCTCCCAAACGACATGAACTGAAGAAGATACAAATTTTTAAATCCATTTTGAAAAGGAACTATTAACTAAAACTTTTAGTCATCCCCAGATCTCTCCAAACAAAGTCTTACAGTTGAAAAATTGTTAGAGCCTTAAAACTGCTCTAATCTTTTTCTACTTTAGAAAATCAAGTTCAAGAAAACTATCTGAAAGATAGAGACAGTAATATGCACTAGAATGTTCATCACATTCCTTACATTGGCAAATAAAATGGAAATAACACAGAACCAACAATTGAAAACTAAGTAAAATAAAGTGTTTATTGTAATATTTTGAAATCACTAAAAATTTGTATGTAAAAATTGCTATTGTTACATGGAAAATACACACCAATCAAAGGAAAGTTGGAAAGTGGAAAGTGAAATTGCATAGCACAATAAACACATTTTCAAAATATCTATGCATAGGAGAGAAAAAAAATTTTCCTGGGAAATAAAGAAAAATTTAACATTGGTTCCCACTCAAAGTTAAGACTAGAGTAGTGGGGGATTTTTTTTTGGGGAATTTTGGAACTTTTCCAAACTTTTTTTTTTTTTTTTACTATGAAAAAGTACTACTTTCATGATAGAAAAACATGTAATGAGTATCCCAAACAAACAAACAAAAAACATAAAGAACCAGGTAGACAATGCACTGGAAAGGAAATACACATGTATTCATTGATTTTCAAAAAGTTAGAGCTGTCACTACATTTCTAGCAGGCAATTGACGCTAGGGATATATGAATGAATCAGATAAACAACAATCTCCATGACAACAGAGCTCTCTCCTTAACAAAAGACTGCATGCAATCCCACTAACTTCTTCACAGACTTCATCAGAAAGTCTTCTCACAAGCTGTTTGGAATACTTCACCTGTGGATTCCTCAATTAGCACATGGGTACCTACAATGCTCCATCTGCCTCATCCCTCTCTCCCTGCCCTGAGGTTGGCCGCCTGCATGCACCTCCATGGACTGCAAATGTAAACCTCTGCAGAAGACTCGTGAGCACACGCAGACAGCTTACCTAACTCTCTGGGATTGAGAAAAGGCACAAAAACTTGAGAATTTCAGGATACCTCCATAGGAAAAACAAATGGGAGGCTCTCACACTACCTGGTTTGAATCTGTGAGATTAATAAAACACAATCTTAAGAAATCCCTCCAAGGGAGAAAAATAAAAGCTATAGAGCAGGCAGATATGTATAAGGGGGTCTAAGAAAGCCTAAACAATTTCCTAGCTGGGCTGACTACTGCAGGTGTTTCTCTCCTAAAATGAGACATCAAAAATTGGAGGAGACTGCTTTTTCAAATGCAAAGATAGAAAGGCAAGGGTGCCAGAAACAAACAAACAAACAAACAAACAAAAACTTAAGAAAACACAATTCTTCCAAAGAAGCACAATAATATTCCAACCCAGAGATACACAGACTGTCTGACAAAGATTTCAAAATAATCATTTTTAAAGGAAGCTCAGTGAGGTATAGAAGAACACAGAAAACTCTATGAAGTCAGGAAAACAATACATGAACAAAAACTAGAAGTTTAACAAGGAGATGTAAATAATTTTTTAAAAACAGAATTCTGGAACTGAAGGATATGGTGAATGAAATGAAAAATGCAACAGATAATAGCCAGCTTGATCAAGAAGAATAAAGAATCTTTGAGCTAGATGAAAGGTCTTTTGAAATAACTCATTCAGATGAGAAAAAAAAGAATGAAAGGAATAAAGAAAGCCTACAGAATATATGGAAAAGCACCAACAGAACTAATATATGGACTATGGGAATATGGGAATACCAGGAGGAAAAAAAAAACAAGAGAAAAGGCCAGAAATCTCATTTAAAGAAATAAT
The DNA here is from genome assembly GCF_001604975.1 of Cebus imitator. Lineage (NCBI taxonomy): Eukaryota > Metazoa > Chordata > Mammalia > Primates > Cebidae > Cebus > Cebus imitator. The sequence continues at coordinate 8,321,071 of NW_016107432.1, forward strand.
GGCTGAAAACACTGTAAGTATGTGGAGAGATATGGACATCCAGGTACATGAAGCTTAAAGGTTTCAAATGGTTGAACCCAGACATGATTTTACCAAAACACATTACAATCAAACTATTAAAAATTAAAGACAGATAATTTTGAAATCATCAAGAAAAAAGATATTTATTACACATAGGGAACCCCAACTTATGTGTCTGTTGATGGAAACATGAATAAAGAAAATTTGGTGTGTGTGTGTGTGTGTGTGTGTGTGTGTATCCATATATGTGTGTATACATATGTGCGTGTATAATGCAAGTGTAAAAGTTAGAGCTGTCTAACTTTTACACTTGCAATATAAAACATATACATAACATAAAACATATTAGTCAACCCTAAATACTACTTAGCCTTTAAAAAATAAAAAGAAGGAATATTGCCACTTCCAACAACATGAATGAAACTTATGGACATTAAGCTAAGTGTAGTAAGCCAGGCACAGAAAGACAAATACTCCACAATCTCACCTATATGTGATATCTAAAAATGCCAAACTCACAAAAACATACAGTAGGATGGTAGTTACCAGGGGCTGGAGGCTAGGGGATATAGGAGGCTGTTGGCTAAAGGGTACAAACTTTCCCATATAAGATTAAATTGTTCTGGAGACCTAATGGTACAGCATGGTGACTAGAGTTACTAATAATGTATTATAGGCTTAAAATTTGTTAAGTGAGATCTCAAGTTTTCCCACCATATACACAAAAAAGGTAACTATGTAAGGATATAGATATGTTAATTAACTTGATTATAGTAATCATTTCACAACGTACATGTATATTGAAATATCATATTGTACACCTTAAATATTTAAGATTTTTGTCAATTATCTCAATAAAGTTGGAAAAAATATCTGCCTTATAATAGCTTAATTTTAGTGAGGTTGTAAATGACAATTAAGATAAATAAGAAAAGCATATATAGCTAGGTGCAAGGTGAAATGTCAGCAAGAGTGAAAAGCTGAGAAAGGAAGACCAGAGAAGGGCTCCTTGAGAAAATGACATTTCAGAAAAAATCTAAAGAAAGCAAGGAAGAAGCCAGGCACACAAGTATCTGGGGAAGAACATTTCAGGCAGGTGGAGTAGCACGTGCAAATGTCCTAAGGCAGTGCCTGAGTGTTCACAGAACATCAAGAAAGCAAATGTGACAGCAGCTGACAGAGAGATTAAAGGTCCTAGGGGAGGTATGGCCTTGTGATATCCAAGGTCCAGCAAGAGAGCGATGGGGAAAGTAGAAGATGGTGTCTGAGAGGTGGCAGGGAGCCTGGTCATAAAGGGGCCTACAGAATTTTATCCTTGAGCTTCTTCACTGAGAGTAATAGGGAGCCAGAGAGCGTTCTGTGCACTGGAGTAACATGATCTTAGTTATGGTGCAATGCGAAGACCCTGCTGCTGTGTTGAGACCTGGCTGTAGGATGACCAATCAGAAGACTACTGCAGTGACTCAGACAAATGAACACAGTGGCCTGATCCACCTGGCAATAGTGGGGGTCATGCAGAGGGATTCATCACAGACAAAATGAGAAATGAGGGGTGGGAAAGAAACCAAAGCATCAACGATAACCCCAAATTTTGGCCTGGGCCTCTGGAAAGATGGAGTTTCCATTAACTGCAGGCAGCAACTATTGAGGGGTGAAGATCAAGATTTCCCTTTTAGACACACAGTAATAACCATGTATAAAAAATCTCTAACTCTCTAAGCAAGAAGAATCTCATTTAAACCAATGAGATTAAAATTTTTGCCTTCTTAATTAGCAAAACTTTAACATATTATGTCTCTTTGCTGGCTAGGATATGGTGAGCCAAGCACTGGCATAAATTTTATGAATAATTTGAGAATAAAGTCAAGACTGTCAGAAAAATGTTTATAAATTTCACCATGTAAATTTCCCTTCAAGGAATTTATTCTAAGAAAACAGCAAAAAGTGTAAAGTTTTATGTATACAATTTATACATTCTTATTTCTAAAAATAAAACACTGGAAAGAGCCCAAACATCCAACAATAGGAATATAGTTCAATATATTATTGTATGCCCAAAAGATGGAGTATTCTACAATCAAACATTTTAAGAGTTTAAAACACATTCTTAAAGAAAATGGCAATACAAAATGTAATGCAGTATGACTAGGATGTAAAAAAAAAAGTTCACTAAAAAAAGTTTGGAGAGGAATTGCTAAGGCATAACAGCTGTCTCTGGGTGATGAGAATGCTTTTTTCTTCTTTCTAACTGCAATGTTTTCAACATTTTTACTTTCATTTTACAAAGAAAAACAAGTTTACTTTTAACGAAGATAGTTACTCTAATTTCATGAGTTGTTGTGACAGAAACTGAAACGCACTAAAACCTGTACCAGCACCAATTCCACTATAACACTTTTTTTCCCTGTGCTGGCCCCCCCTTCTCAAAGGCAGAGTTTGATATTCTGGGAGAGGAGTAATAGAGGGTGAAGGGGGTCTTCTGGGAAAGGTGGGTGGGGGAGAGAAGAAGAGGCCAAGGCCAGGTAGGGAAACTCTGGCAACCTTGACTTGGGAAGCACGTAGGTGAAGGGTGCTCCATCAGTCCCCAAAATTCTCTCTGAATACAACAAAGAGGCATCCCAAGTAATACTTAAATCAGAGTGAACAAATGCCACGAGGAGATGTCAGGCAGAATCTGAATCAAACAGATTCAGACATAGCTGAACCCCCAACATTTTAGATGCCCAGAATGTGTCAATATTTGGCTAGTGGAAAAGACTCACCTTGCACATATTAACCTCACAATAATATGGCCTTGCATTTCACTTGGTTGAACTTTTAGCTTCCTCTTTTCCTATCATGTCAGTTTGTTTTGTTTTTGTTTTTTCAGGCTGTAAAAGACTCTAGTTTTTCTACCCTAAAGCCATTCTAGTTTCTTCCCGGTTTTCCTTGACTAAGTTTTAGAGAGTGAATCCTTGCTGATCCAGGACAAATATGGAAGTCCAGTACATTGTGGCCAGTGATTGGTCCAGGGTGTGGACACATGATCTCCTTATGACCAATAAGCTGCAAGGGGAAGTCTGCACATAGCTTCCAGGAAGTATTGTGTCCCCTGATAAAAGAGGCAAGAGAAGAAAAGACCCCTTTCCTCCATTACTCCCTTCCTGCTCTGGACACTCTTATGTGGGGATTTGTGGGAGCTGTGGCAGCCATGCTGAGGCATTGAGAGAGGAGATGCATGAAAAAGCCAATAATCAGGGAACAGTGGAGCAGGCCAGAAAGAACCAGGGTTTTCAATGACATTATTGCATCCTGGGCTACTTCCTCTGGACTTCTTGTTAATTACACAAGAAATATTTGTTGCCTTTTCATTAGCTGAAGCCAAAAGCATCCTACAGGATAGGAGCTCCTGCCATAGAGTCTGCCCTAAAATAGGCTTGAAACTGTTAACAATGTTTGGGATTCTCCAGGGCCCTAAGACTCCCTGATGTTATAAGGGAAACCTGATTTCCTGCCTTCCCCTGCAGCCTCTTTGCTAAGGATTGCATGGTACTGGAGTTATTATACAAAGCTGCCAGGTGTCTTAGGCTAGGAAATAGATAAGAGGTATTTGGAGCATCTAGCCTTGGCTGCAAGGGAGAAGAGGAGAGATCCTGGGAAAGCGGCTGGGGAGGTGCACCCACAGGAAGGCTGTGCAATGGGGTCAGCCAGGGAGAGGCCCAAGCACCATTCTGATCACTGCAGAGAAGCTGCCTAGAAGTGACTTAAGGAGAATTCTAAGGCTGACTTGAGTTCAGTGGGTGTCTGCCCTGACAGCTGCCTGGGGCAACTGTGGCAATGGCAATGACATCTGAGTGCCTAAGGTGAGACTGGGGGATAAGGACGCACCACCAAGAGGGTTGGACTGTAAAAGGAAATGCCTGCGTGCAGCAGGGAGATGGACAGGGCAGTGAGGTAATCAATATTTCTGCTGATATTCCGTATTCCGCTTTGTTTCTCTTTGGTAAACTGACATGGGAGACCATCTTAAATGTAACAAACATTAGCAGACTCATTTATTCATTAAACAAATATTACATAAAAAGGAATGTGTGTGACACACACTGTTCTAGTTGCCACATATACTGAGAGATATGTGGCAGAAAAGGTTCTTGCCCACATGGAGCTTTACAATTCAGGGATGTATCTCAGATAATCTGGAGTCCTCAGCATAAAAGCCTAGTCTGTCCAGAGGCTATCACTGCAGGTGATGAGGTCTGAACCAAGGAAGCCTCCCTTTGCCTCTCCTCCTTGAACTTCTTCCCCCAGTGACCTGAACGTCCCACAACAAAACAAAGGAAGGAAATTCACTGCCTAGTACAGTTTTACAATGATGGAATAAATATTTCTCTTTTGATCCAGACTTAGTTTAAATATCAGTATCTGTTTTCAAAATCGTGGCCACTGTTACTGTGGTAAAGATTTATACATGCGAAGCTTATCATCATTTCCATTTTGTAACCTGTAATTACCATGTATACAGTTCATCAACTTAAAATTCAACATCTTTTTAGTACGTTTTACACAGCATTAGCTGAAAAGACGTGAAATGCAGATTCTGTCGGTATAGATCAGGCTTGAGAATATGCAGTATTTACCAGTCAGTGAAAAAACAATGTAGAAAAAATGCTTGTCAGCAATAAAGAACAACAAATTGTGATTCAGAAGACATTAAAAATGCCCCTGTGCTTTTGTCTAGTAATTCCACTCTAAGGAATTGACAACTGTAAAGAAATTATCCTGAATGCAAGTTAAAAAATTTATAAGTAAACATGGTCAATTTTACATCATTTATGAGAGAGAAACTAGGAATAAACTAAATGCCCCCTTAATAGGGGACGAGTGAAAAACATTACAGTACCTCCTTATGATAGAATCATATGCAATTGTTAAAAGGTAACATTAATCTATTATTATGGTAGATTGGATTATTGGTTCCAATTCTTCACTCCTCCATAGTCGTACTCTACATTCATATGGATGCTGCTGACTCTTGGTCATCAGCACAGTATACTTCCCCACCTTGTGACTTTGGGTTCTCTTGGTCATGTGACTTTCTTCAGCTAATGGGATGGTAACAGGCATGATACAAGCAGAAATGTAAAATGTGCCTGTACAGTTGAGCTTATCCTCTTAGCACTTCTGCCATTGCCATGAGGACTTAGCCCATGTTTCTTCTGCATCCCCAGCTGGGGCTGCAGTTCCATAAATGCATGAGCAAGAAATAAATGCTTATTGCTGTATGCTACTGAATTTTGAGTTAGTATGTTATGCAGCAAAAACTGACTGAAACAATCAGGCAAACATAATTACATGGACCCTTGCACTGTGCAAGGTAGAGACAAAGTAACAAATATCTATTGAAAGAACAGGAGAATGTTTATATGACATTGTTAAGTGGAAAGTGGAATAAAAAATTAATTTTCAGAATAAAGAAAAACCTGTGCTTGAAAATAGAACAAGAAATCCATCAAAATGACCATTATTGACAATATTTTCAGGTTTCCTAAATTTTTCAATTTTTTTATAATAAGCATGTATTTTAATATAAAGAATTAAAATGCTGTACCAAAGTTGAATTTGGTTTAAGATTCAATTTAGCCAAAGATAAAGTCATATTAAAAGGAAAAGAAAATAAAATGGGGCACAAGGTGGACACAAGGGTTAATGGCTGAAATGAATTACAAGCCTACTTAAATATATATTTTTTTAAATCAAAACACAGCAAAAAGACTGAGAAACATTTATAAGGCAGTTTTCATGGAAGACATGTAAAAAGTGAATAAAAGTGGCATTATCCAGGAATCAATGTCATGGACATTAATAAAACCCTCAGGTTTTGTTTCAAATTAGGAAAACAAATTCAACAATGCTAACATATTTTTAAGGGATGTTATGGCAGAATGATCATACTTGTGCTATACTAGTGGCAACAAAACTTGAGAAACATTGAATACCAATGTCTTACGAGTTATAAATTATAAAGATATTTACACCTTTTATTCCAATAACCCATTGTTGGGAATTTGTACTAAAGAAATAACAATACACAAAAATTAATTTCATTGCCCCAAAATGTGCATACAAGCTCCCTTCAAATTCCTGGGTGTCTCTTGAAATGAGCATGAATGGGGTGAAGCTCCAAGGAGCCTGGTGAAACAATGGGTGAAAAATTGAAAGAGCTTAGTAGAGATTTCAGCAGTTGCCCAGTGTTGGAGACAGAGTTTGAAGTTCAAATTAAGTGTAGAAAGAGTAAGCACCACATTCCAGAATCGATGGATACACTCTAGCATCAGAAGACAAACCAAAAGAGACCCATTCTAACAAAGCCTGAAACCACATATCTAAAGATCAAAATGAACTTCCAGAAATTGATTTTCCTAGCTGAATAAAAGTCAACACTCTTCAGAGGAAGAAAATAATCTAGTAGAAATCACATAACTGAGAGATACAATATCTGAAATAAAAAGTTCATTTAATAAAATAGTGTAGTATTCATTAAAACATTCAGAAATGATAATGCTAGCTAAAATTTATTGTGCCAGACATGTGTTTAGTGCTTTACATGGCTATCGTCTACAATATAGCATCTACAATATCTAGCATACAAAGAAAATTACTAAATATATTTCCTAAAAAACAGAAGAATGTGTTCATGGTATAGAAAACAACATCTACAGAAACAGGCACAACATGACTAAGATGTTGAAATTAGCAGAATTTTTAAAGAACTTACAGGAAAAATAAATAAATACAGTGGACACAGGCATGAGGGATTTCAGCAGAGATACAGAAAATGTGGGGAAAAAAAACAAATGAAGTTCCTAGAACTAGAAAATATAATATCTGAAATTTTAAAATTCATTGACTAGAAGGAGAAGGCTGGACAATGCAGAAGAGGAGATCTGTGAACTTGTCAGGTCAATAAAAACTGTATCCAAACTGAATCAGAATAAGAATATTTCACACACACACACACACACACAGACACACACACATATTCATTTGTATATATATATATACAAATGAATAGAATCCACAGTAGTCCTTGGAATACTATCAAGTGGTCTAAAATACATGTTACTGAAGTTCTAAAAGGAGGAGAGAGAGAGACCAAAAAAAAGGTAGGGGAAATATGCGGGAAGAGAGAGAGAATGTGGCAGAAAACAGAAAAAATATTGGCTGAAAGTCTTCCAAATTTGATTTAAAATATCAATCCACAATCCAAAAAGCTCTGCAAACCCTAAGAAGAATTAAAGCTAAGAAAAGCACACCTTGTTATGTCATAGGCAAACTGATAAAAGATATAGAAAAATTCAGGAATAAAAAAACACATTGCCTACAGAAGAACAACGATTTGAATGATGGCTGACTTACAAGAAACAACAAAGATGAGGAGATAATGGAATGATAGCTTTAAAATGCTTAAAAAAAATGTCAACTGAGAATTCTATGTCTGGTAAAAACATTCTTCAAAATTGACAGTGAAATAAAAATGTTTAATTAAATAAAAACAAATTCTTTGTTCTTAGCAAGCCTGTACTAACTGAAAGAGTAACAAATTATTCAGGCTGAAGACAAATAATATGTGATAAAATTTTGAATCCATAAGAAGTAATTAAGAGCACTAGAAACATTATATATGTGGGTAAATATAAAACATTTTTCTTTAAAAAAAAAAAAAAAACCTGTTACTTAAAAAATAATAATCGCATACCAAGAGTTTTATATCACATGTAGAAATAAAAACATATGACAAAGTAAGAAAACAAATGGGAAAATTTAATAATACTATTATGTTTTTAAAATTTCATTTGTAGTAGCATAATAATGCAAGTAAGACTGTGATAAATTAAAGATATATATTGTAAATCCCCATTGTACCTTCAGCATAAAAGCCAATAGTTGTGATCAAATTTTTTAAAATCATTAGATTAACAAAAAATACACAAAGGAAAAAAAGAAGAGCAAAGAACACAGAGAACAAATAGAAAACAGAGACCAAGGTGGCAGAAGTAAATCCAACCACATCAATAACTGTATTAAATATAAATAAACCAAATACTTTAATTAAAAGGCAGAAGTTTCCAAGCAAAATACAAAAGGAAGACCCAACAATATGCTATTTAAAGTGATACTTGTGTTCAAAGATACAAATAAATTAAAAAGCTGCTGTGATCACATTAATAGCAGCCATGTCGAATTCCAAACAAGTAGTATTTTCAGAGATAAATACTTTCTAATGATAAAAGAGTCAATTCATCAAGAACACAAAGTAATCCTAAATGTGCATATATTAACATAATTTGAAAATACATAATCACTGACAAAATTAAATATAATAGAAAATTCACAAGCATACATAAAGATGTTTACGCTTTTTTCTCAGTAATTAACCTTTTAGAAAGCAACAAAACTCCATAAGGATACGGGAGACTTACCCTAAGTGAGATTTATAAAATGCTATACCAGTAACTATGGGATATATATTCTTTTCAAGTGTAGAGGGCATGTTTACCAAGATAGATCAAATGCTGAGTTATAAGTCTGAATAAATACCAAATGATTGCAAATAAACAGAATTGGGAGTGAGAACCTGAGACAAGTGAGAGAGGTGAGTCTGTCTGGATGCCTGTTCTAGATTTCTCAGGGTCTTGGTGTTGAAATGGTGAGGCTGAAAGATGACAGTGAAGGGACAGGAATGAGAAGAACACAGGTAAGGGGGTATGTGCAATGTCCAAGGAAGGGAAAGGTCAAGGATGACTCTACAGTGTGAGCCTGAGAAGGAATGGAATCGCTACTTGCTGAAGTAGAAAAGACTGAGGAAAGAGTACATTTGGGGATGGGAAGAGAAGCAAGAGTGCAATTTCTACTAGATTCCCATGTAAAAACGTGCGGTTGCCAGTTAGAATTTTGAGTCTGCAAGGTACAAGTTGAGCATGCAAACAAACAGCTACAACAAAGAGAGAGTTGTCTGTGTAGAATACACTAATAATATTTTAAATAACCATTACTTTAAACTCATTTCAAACCAATACCGTATTTGAGAACTTCTACCCTATAGGTTTCAGCTATAAGTTTATATCAGAATTTAACACTGTATTCCCATTAATTACAAACAACAGAAAAATGCATCCAGAAAGATGAGGAGTCAGGGCATCTCACACAAGGGTCACTGAGAGGTATGAGATAAGAAACAAACCAAATTGCCAACCTGTATTCCAGGGCCTGATTTTGGGTTTTGTTTTCTGGCTAAGAAAGAAAAATGATTGTAAATTATAGTTTTACTTCTCTCCCTTCCCATCACATCCCAGAAATTAAAGGAATTGGTAAAATGTAAGTTCTGAAAGACTTATAGCCATAGTTAAGACCATGATACCTCAGAAAGATCAGAAACATTTGCTATTTTCTGGAAGAAATAAAACACCAATGCAAATCACTTTCAAATGCAAATCCTAAGCAAGCATAATTCTGGTTAACGCATGAAAGGTGGGTTCTGCTAAGCTCCTTTGATTCTCCAGGAAGACTGATGGCGTAATTATACTCTGGAGAGGAAGGTTAAGAAACTGTGTTGAAACTTATTAAATATAACATGCAATGACTTTTCGATTTTGTTTGGAAAGTGTGCTTAAAAATAATTATATTTTAAATGGAATTTATAAATATCTTATACCACTTAAATGAATGGTAGAGGATTCTGCTGCAGCACAATTATGTTATGTCTGACAAGCTTTATTTCCTATAAGTGAGAACTCACTGGGATCTTCCACAGGATCAAAGGGCTGGAAGGTTTGTAAAGCATCTGTAGGCATACTTTTGTGTTCATATGTACATCAATGTATAGTGCTTAAAAATAACTGTATACATATATGCAAACATAGCCAATAGTATGGGCATTTGCAGCCCTCCTCTCTCTCTTGTGGAGTAACATGTTTTCCCAGCAACCAATTTCTTCCCTGCCAACCCATCCTTCAGTCTGCACCTAGTGTGATCATTCCAAACTGAAAACCTGGTCATATCACTCCCCATATTAAAACCACTAGTGTCTCCTCATCTTCTGCTAACAGAGCCAGCTTCAGGGACTTGCAACCCATGCTTACAATATTCTGCTCTCAGGAGGGCTCAGTGCTGGGTTTAATGATCTCCAGGTAAGATAATTTCCGAAGTCATGAGGGTTTGGGCTTCAACATGGCTTATTTTGGGAGACACAATTCAACCTACAGCATTAGGCATTCAAGGACTTTTCTCGTTTTCCCCTCAAGCACCTAAAATAACAGACATTTTCTAAAGGACAGGGGCTCATTATCTAATCCTCCCTAAGTGCCCATTCCAGCCCCCAGTCTCTTCATAGGGCCTGCCAAGAAATACATCAGAAACAAGGCTCCAAGACTCAAAAGTCAACTTGCTCTTTTGTCTTTGAGATTTTGCTCTGGAAGTGATTACCATGGAGCATGCACAGGAGCAGAAGTTATACATCCAGTGCTCCCATCCACCATTCCTCCATTTTCATATGTATGAACGCCTTCTTGTGTGACGTTCCATGAGCGCAGCCTTCTGTGGACTCAGGAGGTCCCACAGGATCCAAAGGAAGTGCAAGATAAGTGGGTTTCGTCTGCAGCTGGGTGCTTGGGACACTGATGGCCCTAAAAGACTGCACATTCTGTTCCATCCAGAATAACTTGCTTCAAACACAGCAAGGGAGAGATGGTGCTCTGAGTGAATGGAACCGCCAAGGAGCTCTACCATATCCTTTCTCACTTGTGTCTTCGTGTCCAAATTTCACCTCTTTACAAGGACACCACTTGGATTGTACTGGGCCCACCCTAACGCCCTCATTTTAATTTGATTACCCTGTATCTCCAAGTAAGATCATTTCCAAAGTAATGAGGGTTTGGGCTTGAACATGTCTTATTTTGGGAGACACAATTCAACCTACAGCATTAGGCATCCGAGGACTTTTCTTGTTTTCCCTTCAAGCACCTAAAATGACAGACATTTTCTAAAGGACAGGGCTTATTACCTAATCCTCCCTAAGCCCCTGTTCCAGCCCCTAGTCTCTCCATAGGGCCTGCCAAGAAATACAGCAAAAACAAGACTCCAGGACTCGAAAGTCGGCTTGATCCACATCAGCAGCAACAACGTGACACAAGGAGACTGCTCCCCAGCCACCAGTTCCACATGACTAGCCAGAGTCAGGCTTCTAAAAACGGGTCTCCGCCTTCCTGACAGGTAGCATGAGGGTTCAGCCAAAGCAGCTCTGAGGAGAGTCCATCGGAATGTGCTATTTCCTAGGAGAATGGAAATGAGAAAGAACTGCCTCACAGCTGGGATGGAATGTTAGCTGGGAGGAAGCCAGAGCCACCTTCTTCTAGCCGCATAAACAGCAGCCCCCTGTCTGCCTTCTCTCCATGTTTTATTGCCTTCCGTGTTGAGCCAGGCGTCCTCCTGAGTGCTCCCCATGTATGATGAAGCCATTCATATATGGCTACCTCACTCCATCCTCACAAGGACCATGTCAGAGTGCATCCCCATTCTCCAGTGGAAGAAACTGAGGCTTGGAGAGGATAAGTAGTTGGCTCATGGCTCACACAGCCAACATGCAGAAAAGGCAGGATTTGAACCCAGACTTGTGTGACCCCAAAATCTGTGCCTTTGACCTACACGTAGAATCTTCAGTCATAAAATTTTACTAAGTCTTATACAGTGCTTATTACTGCCAGACTGTGTAAGCACTTTACATATATTAACTTATTTAGTACTCACACCAATGTATGAAGTAAGTACGATTTAACCCTCATTTTGCAGATGAAGAGACTGAGGGTCAGAGTGGTGAGAAAACTTACTCAGATCACTCAGCTAGAAAGTAGCAGAACCAGCTTTCAACTCCAGGCAATTCAGCTCCAGGTTCTGTGCTCCTAACCACTATGCTATGTCAGGGGCATCCCTGGTGGAATTTTCCATGATGGAGCTGGATACGGGTCTTGGTACATCTCAGATACATATAAGCACAAGGCCCATAGCCTATCTCTAAACTGGGCTGGAAGGTGGAGTGTAGTTTAGAGAACTGCCTAAAAGAGCACACGGTGCAGCTCCAGTATCAAAAAGAAAGTGTGGTACTCACACTCCCTCAAGAACCTGCCATTACACTGAACTAAAACACAAACCCCTAAGCTGAGCATACCTTGCAGACCTCTCCATAGCTCCACACTTGCGTCTGTACAACTGCCACGCAGCACTACTGCTCGTTCGCACATTTACAAATGCATTCCAAAATTATCCATGGAACAAGTCACACACTAAAGGTCTACAAAAGGTTAACAATATCAAAGGTTACTATCTATGGACATTTGCCAAGGGAATAGCTCTTACGTTCTTGCGACATATATATGCATACACAAAGGTAACTATGTGAGTAATGAATATGTTATTGAAAAAATCTTACTGCACTGAGTATCACTGTTTTGCATCCATCTTAATTTTTATTTTATCTCATTTTCCGTTTGGAGTAGTCACAATCCAGCTCAAATTTAAAGCAGAAATATGAAGTGTCCCTGTAAGAAAAATCTATAAAAATCATCATTAAGATAGAGAAGAGTATCAAACGATAGTACAGGTAGTACATGGCTATGGTAAAAAAAAATAATTCTGCAAGCAGGATGCAAATTAATGAGTCTTGGGAAAGGCCAACATGAGGGAAAGAGCTTTTCAGTTACACAGAAAGAAGCGAGACCAAGCACCACAATTTTATCACCTAAGACAACTCAGTTAACCTCTTGGAACTCCAATATCTCCGGGTATAAAATGGAGCTAATGAAACCTCTCTCAGACTGTTATCCTAAACATTAGAAATTGGCAACTTGGCTGGAACTGGAGGCCATGATTCTAAGTGAAGTAACTCAGGAGTGGAAAACTAAATGCTGTATGTTCTCACTTACAAGTGGGAGCTAAGTATGCAGAGTGCTGTAATAGACATTGAGACTCGGAACAGGGGAGACTGGGAAAGTGTGAGAGATGAAAAACTACATAATGGGTACAGGGTATGCTCCCTCAGTGACCGGTGCACTAAAGTTTCAGACTTCACCATTATATCAGGTTGGTGCAAACGTTCTTTTGGTTTTTGCCATTGAAATTTAACTTTCAATGGATGAATTGTATAAGTTGGTGCAAAAGTTATTGCGGTTTTTGCCATTGAAAGTAACGTAAACAATTCATCCATATAACCAAAAACTACTTTGATATGGTTTGGATTTGTGTCCCTGACCAAATCTCATGCTGAATTATAATCCCCAAGGTGGAGCTGGGATCTGGGGGGAGGTGACTGGACCATGAGGGAGGACTTCCCACTTCGGTGCTGTTGTCATGATAGAGTGCTCATGAGATCTGGTTGTTTAAAAACATGCAGCGTCTCCTCCCTCTCTCTTATTCTCCCGCTCCAGCCAGGTAAGATATGCCTGCTTCCCCTTTGCCTTCCGCCATGATTGAAAGTTTCCTGAGCACCCCACCCCACCCCCGCTAGAAGCCATCATGCTTCCTATACAGCCTGCAGAAACATGAGCCAGTTAAGCTTCTTTTGTTTATAAATTACCCAGTCTCAAGGTATTTCTTTAGAGTAGTATGAGAATGGACTAACACACACTTGTACCCTTAAAGCTGTTGAAATAAAAATAAAAATAAAGATCATATAACATTACATATAACAAATGTTTGGCCCATAGTAGGTATTTATTAAATATAATTTTATTTTCCCTTTCCCTATGCTTTCTCCTTTAGATACTGGGAAGGAACCTATAACCTTTCAAAGGTTACACAGTGATTTTTCTTAGTCTTTTCGGATACTCAAGAACCAACAGCTACAATGATAGCCACTTTCTAAAGCAGTGGGGCCTACAGGAGAAACCTCAAGAGCCACAGACCCAGTGCTTGTAAAGTCTACAGTCTTGTGGGGGAGACTGACTGATATGGTTTGGCTGTGTCCCCACCCAAGTCTCATCTTGAATTGTAGCTCCCATAATTGAATCATGAGGGTGGTTCCCCATCCTGTTCTCATGGTAGTGAATAAGTCTCCATGTAGTTCCCATAACTGAATCATGAGGGTGGTTCCCCCATCCTGTTCTCATGGTAGTGAGTAAGTCTCACAAGATCTGATGGTTTTATAAGGGAAGAGCCTTTCACTTGGTTCTCATTCTCTCTTGCCTGCTCCCATGTAAGAAGTATCTTTTTCCTTCCACCATGATTATGAGGCCTCCCCTCAGCCACACAGAACTGTGAGCACATTAAGCCTCTTTCCTTCATAAACTGCCCAGTCTCAGGTATGTCTTTGTCAACAGTGTGAAAATAGACTAATATACAGTACTGACTTAAGGAAATAGCCAGATGAGTAAAGGCAGAATTACAACTGTGTTCAATGCTATGAAGGAGCACAGCATAGAAGGGGACCTTCTAGGAAGAATTACCCAGTCTAGGAAGCAGATAAAGCATCTTAAAGAAAGATAAGTGTAGATGCGGAGTCAAATGTGCTAGGATGGAGACAGTGTTTGAGGCAGAGTGAACAACATACAGTAAGGCCCTGGGGAAGGAGTAAACTTTTTAAAAACTGAAAGAATGGCTGTGTGGTTGAAGAGTATAAATAATAACATTGACTACAAGAGGAAGAAATAGCTACATTTATGGGACAGTTGCCATGTGCCAGAGATTTGGCTAAGAACTTTAAGTGCAGTGACTAATTGAACTTATGCAGTGAAGGGGAACACAGTGTGCGGCGAGGTGGGGGAGCTGGGAAGGTTTTAGACCATACAGGGTTTTGAAGGATGTATTGCAGGTTATAATCTTTGTCCTGAGAGCAACGGAAGCCATTGAAAAATGTTAAGCAAGGACACGATCCTACTTGTGATTTGAAGCTATTTTCTAGCTGTTGGGTGTGGGATATTCTGAAAGTGACAAGAGAAGACAGGGAGATCAGTCAGGAAGCCCAGGGGAGCCCACAGGAAACGCGATGTTTGAATTGAGGTGGTGGTGGTGGCTGGAAAGACAGGCAGATGTGTGAGCTACTGAGGAGATAAAATCAAATAGCCAGGTGCTTAATTACATTTGTGTGGAGAAGAGCAAAACCTGAGATGGGTTGGTTTCTGTAACTGAATGGATAATGATACTACACTGAACTAGGAAATTCTGCAAGAAAATTAGTTCAGTGAAGTCGTGCTGAATTTGAGGTAATAATTCTTTTGAGATATCCAAGTGGAATTACAGGAAACCAGAGGTTTGAAAATCAGAGGAGAAATATGAATTAAGGTAAAAAATTATTAAGTCTGGCCAGGCATGGTGGTTCACATCTGTAATCCCAGCAGTTTGGGAGGCTGAGGTGGGAAGATCACCTGAGGCCAGGAGTTTCAGACCAGCCTGGCCAACACAGTGAAACCCTGTCACACTAAAATTACAAGAATTAGATAGGCGTGGTGGCACACGCCTGTAATCCCAGCTATTCAGGAGGCTGAGGCAGGAGAATTGTTTCAAACCGAGAGGCAGAGGTTGCAGTAAGCTGAGATCATGCCACTGCACTCCATCCTGGGCAACAGAACAAGACTCCGTCTAAAAAAAAAATGATTGAGTCACTGTCATATTGAAATATATGTCAGTTATTAATTTATTGACTCTCAGCTCCACATGAAATTTGTGATACTGGAGCTGGGGCCTGCAGACATTTCTCCTTTTCCAGCTGGCCTCGTGTTAGGCGTTGCCAATCGAGGCACAGGAGAGACACTGCAAGGCCAGAGTGAGAAGAGGACTTTCTTCCTTCTTCCAGTGCGCTGTTTCCACTTGGCATTTAGTGGGTTTGTGTCCAGGGGGCCTAGCAGCCCTCATCTCAGTGGCACTCATGGACCAGCTGCAGGTACTCCGTGGCCTGCCTGTTCTGGCAACAATGCTTTCTCCAGAGAGATCTGAATCACAGACTTCGTGGAAAAGGGAGCCACCTTCTAAGTTTCTGAGTCCTTTTTCTTGCTCACTCTTCCTCAGCCCTAGAGAGACTAGGAGTTTTGCTGAAGTTGCTACTTCTATACCTCCTAGAGTCCTCTTTGACTCCACTTAGCAATTAACCTTTTTACTGGTTGACAGTTCTTGGAATTACATTTTCCCTATTTGAAAACTGGTGTGGTTTCTGGGTCCTGACTGCACTCTGACTGATACAGAGTGACTGAACATGCAGAGGTTGACAAGATCACCCAGGGAGACAGCACAGAAAGCTAATAGGAGGTCCCATTGCTCAGTCTTGAGGCACTCCAGGCTTCATTGCAAGAGAGAAGAAGCCAGCCTTGCAAAGTAGCCAGAAAAGCAGGGGGAAACCTCGGACGGTGTAATGTCACCAAAACTAAGAGGAAATACCGCTTCAGTAAATAATATGCAAAAATTTTAAGATGGAGAAAGTTTTCTTATACACAAATATATTTTTATATATTATATACTTATATTACAATAATAAATTTGTATTTATATATAATTGTTATAAACATATACAATATATAATTATATTTTATATATCATATATTTTTGTGTATAAATATACATATTTATACACAACTCTAAGTTTCTCAGATCTTTTTCTTGTTCACTTGTGTATAGCTATGTATATTTATTTATACACACAAGAAACCACAAAGAAAGTTTAACAGGTATGACTAAATTAAAATGAAGACATTTATCATGTCAACAGATATCATAAATGGCTTGAAAAGTGAAATCACAAAACAGGGTAAAATATTTGCAACAAATTACTGACAAAGAAATGTCATGTAGACTATATAAAGAGCTACAAGTCAATCAAAGAAGACAGACTTCTAATTAAAAAATTAACAAAGCTATGAACAGGAACTTCACAAAACTAGACACATGACTGGGAACTAAATATATAAAGACACTTCAACCTCATTCGTGATAAAATGCAATTTAAAACAATGAAATACTATTGTATGCTCAATCAATTGGCAAATATGTAAAAGCAACAGTAATACTGTCAAAGAAATAAAGGTATGTTGTTCAATAAGTTAGCACTTTAAATGTAGCTAACACAGATTAAGACATGCTGCAAATGTAAAATATACACTCAATTTCAAAGACACAATGTGAATAAACTAATTTAAAATATCTCAATAATTCTGATATTTATTACACACTGAAATGATAATATTTAGCCAGCACTCTGGGAGGTCAAGGCAGGTGGATCACTTGAGGTCAGGAGTTCGAGACCAGCCTGGCCAACATGGTGAAATCCCATCTCTACTAAAACTACAAAAATTAGCTGGGCATGGTGGTGGGCACCTGTAGTCCCAGCTACTTGGGAGGCTGAGGCAGGAGAATCGCTTGAGCCTGGGAGGCAGAGGCTGCAGTGAGCCGAGATCGCACCACTGCACTCCAGCCTGGGCGACAGAGCAACACTCTGTCTTAAAAAAATAAAAAAGATAACATTGGGGGTATATTTGGTTAAATAAAATGTATTATTAAAATTCAGTTCAGCCATTTCTTTCTGCTTTTATAACATCAATACCGGAAAATTTTAAACTGCATATGTTGCTCACATTTGTTGACTGAATCACATTTCTATAGAACAGTGCTGATGTAGAGCCACAGAGATGCCAGTGCATGACTTGTCAGTGCAAATTAGTATGACCACATTGGTAAATAATTTGCTATCCTCTTACAAGATTTGAACACACACCTACTCTATGACCTAGCAGCTCTCCTGTGGCATATATCCTCGAGAAAATCTGATATATGTGCACTAGGGTACATACACACAAAGTTGTTCACAGCTGTATGTGTACGTTATAATAGTAAAGAACGAAAAGCAGTATAGTACAATCAATGTCCGAAGAAAGAATAAATGAGTTACGCTATAGTAACTGAATGGAACAGTAGCAAAAACAGGTAGATGGCAGCTATTCACAGCAGTGTGGATGAATTCTACAAGCACAGTCTTGAGTGAAAACAGCAAACTATACAAAAACACATAATACATGTTACCATTTTTATAGATTCCAAAAACAATAAAAACTAAACATTGTATTGTTTAGGGGTTCAAAAACACGGGAAAGGTGATGGAGCACGTCCGAGGAGCTTCAGGGGAGCTGTGCACGCTCCATTTCCTCCACTGGACGGTGAAGTTCACGACTTAGCTCGTTGGACCCAAAAAGACACAACTTATAGTTACCTGCTGCCTTCAAAAACGAAAAGATCACAATGACCCTGGTCAGAACTGCTTAACTAAAATGAGAAAACGCTAGATGTAAGAAGAAGCTAGATCAAAGAAGACAGATTTCTAATCTAAAAATTAATTAAGCTCTGTTATGAAAGTGAGGACAGCTGGGTAGTAGGTCTTAGGTGGCATGGGGGTTAGGGAGAGCTTATCTTTAAAACAGAAGGCGCTCATGTACAGTAAATACTGAGGAGAGGAGTTCTGCCTCCAGTGGTTTGGAATATTTTTGGTCAACGTTCCTGATAAGTAAAACTATAACTGTACAAATTATACTTTTGAAAAATATGTTGCAAGGAGTTATAAAGATATCGAGGGAAGAAAGAACTCCAGGATAAATATCCAGGAGAAAGGAAAGTTCAAAGAAGTGGGCACAGCAAGTGGAACCTGCCAATCATGAAAGCAGATTCCAAGGAGAGAAGCTGAGGAGCTCCCGGGAGGAGACACACACGGAACGTCGGGAACTCCCAAAGAGGAGGAGGCTTGGTAAACACCCAGGCTTTCGTCAGAACGCCACAGGGCTACATTCCAGCAGTAAGTGTGCAATATAGACCAGTCCTCACAGGACTTCAAACCATTTGAGTCTCTGTGAGGATTTAAGATGAAGCATGACTCCTAGCACCTCTAACAAAGATGCCTGAAAAGGCCAGAAGGAAAATCTTTCTGAGGAAATATAATATCATCGAAAGCCCCGAATGATCTCTATACTATTTCCTATATAATACCCAGCATGTAAGTATTTTTTTTAAAAGGTAAATTAGAGGACAAGATATGTTTAAAATAAAACAATAGGCAACAGAAATAGACCCAAAGGGTTACCAAATAACAGAGTATCAAACACATCTTCTAAATGAACTTGGCTAACGTTTAAGACATTAAAAAGTAAGTTTTGAGAATTTCAGCAGAGATTTGAAAGTCATAAAAGAGAACCCACTGGCAATTCTGGAAGTGAAAAACACAACAAATAATATTAAGAAGTCAATGGCTATACTTAATAGCAGACAGACCTGAAGTGACTAGAAAAAGAGATAGGCCAGAAGAAAATATTCAGACTAAAACAAGGAGAGGAAAAAAAAAAAAGACCCAGAAATATTGTCAAAGCCAGACAGGGCACAGTGATAAGGTCTAATACCTTTGCAATTTGAGTTTGATAATGTAAAGAGAAGGGGAAAATGTCAGAAGCAATGTTAAATGACACCAAAAAATCCCCCAAAACTCATAAAGCCACTAAGATACAGATTCAAGAAGCACTAACAATGAGCAGAGATGGCCAGATCATCATACATATGCATATCATCGTCCCCTTTCTGAAAGGGAATCTAAAATCTTAAAAGCAGCTTGGCAAGAAAACCATGAAAGCTTAAAAGGAGCA
Source organism: Cebus imitator (assembly GCF_001604975.1). NCBI lineage: Eukaryota > Metazoa > Chordata > Mammalia > Primates > Cebidae > Cebus > Cebus imitator. The sequence goes on from NW_016107432.1 coordinate 8,340,723, forward strand.
AAAATAGTACTGGCAGTTGTCTTTTGCTCAGAAACAATGGAGGCCAAAAGACAATAAATCTTATCTTAAAAATGCTGAAGAAAATACCTGCTGACATAGAATTTGATAACCGGCAAAATAGCCACTCATTAGTAAAGTCTAAATAAAGACATTTTCAGATAAGTACAACGTGAGAGAATTTGTCACTACAAAGCATGCATTGAAAGAAATGATGAAGAGAAGACTTCATCAAAGGAAACTAATTCCGCTGGAAACTCGTAAGTGAAATAAAAAATAAAGTATAGAATACATGAGTAAATATAATCAGTGCTCTAAGGCTCTATCTCCAAAACCTAGAAAAAGAACAGTAAATTAAGCCAAAAAGTATACAGAAGAAAATTATTTTTAAAAAATCAGTGAACCAAAAGGAAAGCAAATAAAAATCAAAGCCAAAAATTATTTTTAAATTTAAAAACTGATAAACCAAGAAAGGCCAATCAAAAAAAAATGAGAAAGAAAGCACAAATTACCAAAATCAGAAATGAAAAAGGAGATATCACTACAGAACCTACAAACATTGGATAAGATAATAAGAGGATATTGTGAATAACGTTATGTCAATAAATTTGAAACTTATAAATAACAACAGTCCTTCACAAATTCTCCCATAGTTTGGTATACTTCCTTTTAATGAGACCAGTATAACATTGATAGAAAAACTTAATAAAGCCATTAAAAAATGTCTCTTCCTTCCTATTCTGATAGTGTTTGTAGAGGATTATTATTATTTCTAATATTTGGAAGAATTTACCTGTGAAGACATCTGAGGCTAGACTTTTCTTCACAGGAAAGTTTTATTACAGATTTAGTTCTATTCTGATATTTAAATTTTCCCTGTATTATTTCAGCAAGTTGTGCTTTTATAGAGTGACTATTGTGTCCACTTCAAATGCATTGGCATAAGGTTTATATTATCTTCTTATGAAAAAGTTATAAACAAAATATTAGCAAATCAAATCCAAGAATATATCATGTCATGATGAAGTGGGGTTTATCCCAATAATTAAAAGTTGATTTAACATTTAAAAATCAATCAGTATAATTCTTTGATCAGAAAAAGGAGAAAAGTCATGTATCATCTCAATAGATACAGAAAAAGGCATTTGTTTAAATTCAACTGCCGTGAACAATAAAAACTTTCAGCAAATCAGGATAGAAGGAAACATCTTCAGTGTGATAAAGGGTATCTACAATAAACAATGCAGCTAATATAATTATATCATAAAATAGTGAATTCTTTCTCCATGAGGGTGGGCTGGTTAGGTAAGAGTACCAGTCAGGATAGGCTGGGTTACACTGTGGTAATGAGCAGTCCCAAATCTCAGGGGCTTAAGACAGCAAAAGAGCAGTAGCTTACATCTATAATCTCAGCCCTTTGGGAGGTGGAGGCTGAGGTAGGACTGCTTGCACCCGGGAATTCAAGATCAGCATGGGCAACATAGACCCCAAAACCCTAGCTCTATGGAAAAAAAAAATAGCATCTGGATGTGGTGGCTCACACATGTAATCCCAGCGCTTTGGGAGGCCAAGGTGTGCAGATCACCTGAGGTCAGGAGTTCAAGACCAGCCTGGCCAACATGGTGAAACCCCATCTCTACCAAAAATACAAAACTTAGCTGGGCGTGCCTGCACCTGCCTATAATCCCAGCTACTTGGGAGGCCGAGGCATGAGAATTGCTTGAACCCAGGAGGCAGAGGTTGCAGTGAGTCAATATCACACCACTGCACTCCAGCCCGGGTGACAGAGAGAGACTCTGTCTCAAAAAATAAATAAATAAAATAAAATAATTAATAAATTAGCAGGGCATGGTAGTGCATTCCTGTGGTCTACTGTGTAGGCTAACATGGAAGAATTGCTTGGGTTGGGGAGGATGAGGCTGCAGTGAGACACAATTACACCACTGCACTCCAGGTGGGCACCACAGTGAGACCCTGTCTCAAAAACAAACAAAACAAGACAGCAAAAGAGTCTGTCTCACTCATGCCGTGTCTCACGGCAGCCTGGCTGGCAGTGAGTGTGATCTCTGATCCATGTTGTTCTCACTCTGGGAACCAGGCTAAAATAAGTTCCACCATGTGGATCATTATGGTTGCTCCCACACAGAGTGACATGAAGTGACACTCACTAGTTCTTAAACACTTTCTCCAAGATGTGGCATATATGATCTCTGCTCAAACTGACCAAAACAAATCATGTGGTCCCGCATAACTTCAAGGAGACAAGGAGGTATAATTTTTTGTGTGTACATGAAAGTAAAGGGGAACAGGATATTGGTGAGCAGTGACAACGTTCCCACACTGCAACGGTGATAATGTCCCACGTTGAAAGAATGAGACATTTATATTGATGAGTTCACAGATGAAGCGCTTCTGGGAGATGAAGCAGACGCCAAAATCTTCAATGCATAAGAATACTCCGAGGAGGTCAAAAAACCAAGGATTCAGAAGAGGAAGACTCCAGGACTGCTAACAACATTGCCATCCATGTTTTCCTTGGTTGGCTCTAGCTAAGGGAATGATCTCAGTCTAATAAAGTCTGTTGTTCTCTTCTTAGGTAACTCAGGTCTTCCTGAACTAGGAATTCTCCTCTGGTATCCTAAACTATGTGTCCTCATTGTTCTCTAAACTAGAATATCCCTTTAGGGTGTTAGAACCCTCAATGTTCTTTGTAGAACAGCTTCTTCATCTCTGTCTGCCATTGCTCAAAGTCCAGATTTTAGATAACGGCGTAATGCTAAGAGTATTTGTTTCTTCCAGTTCTCTGGGGAAAAATACCTAAGCTCAGCACCAGGCTATTTTTGATCCTGCCAAAATACTGATCCTTTATCCCTTAAGGCATTTAAACCCTTCCCTCAAGACTCAACATAAATCCTGCCTTTATCCTAACACCTATTCACTTCAGCTCATATTGTTAGAAAGCCAACACCCGAGCTCTGCGCCCTTTTGTGATGCCATCAAGCAGGAATTTTGTCTTACCCAGAAAAGAGCAGAGAAGTTTTGCCCTCTCTCATTGGGAAGAGAGGTGATATGTGCACCATGATTAAGAGCTGCCAAGCTACTGGCAGTGTAGGGTCCACTCTGAAAAACCAGTCCTCTGCCCAAGCAAGTCTCAAGGACAAAACTGAAGGACAAATCCAAGGCATAGACTCCAATGACTTTACTAGAAATAAATCAGTTTGTTTCTCAATAGCTTCAGAACTCAAAGCAATGTAAAAAAATTGGCCCCCAATAAGTGATTGCTTTCATCTTCCATTCAACAAATGGCTGCTCTGTGCCCTCAGTGGCCTTATTCTAGGCCTTGCAGATACAGGTATTGATCAACTTACAACTTATGCAACTTACGACCATTCGACTTTACGACCACAATCGCTAGCCACGACTGCTCCACGTCTGGCAGCGCAAACGTTGCCCAGCTGGGCGTATGACAGTGCGGACCAGCTTCCGGCAGCACTACCATCTCCGCGTGCACCATTTCAACTGTTATCCCACACTCGGTACAGCAATTTGTGTTTTGCGTCTTGGATATTTTTCATCAAACCCCTCCCCAGATGTCTACCAAGAGGAAATTGTCTTTGTCTACGCCTCAGCCTGCCAAGAAGGAAAGAAAGGCCATCGATCTTGACACGAAAATGAAGGTTATTAAGCAGTACGAAGGAGGAAAGAAAGTAAATGTGATCGCACGTGATACGAAGTTACCACACTCGGCTGTGTCGACGATTTTGAAAGATAAAGAAAGAATTCATGAAGCTGTGAAAGGTTCTGCACCCATACAATCAACAATTATAACAAAGCAATGAAGCTGATTCATCCATGAAATGGAGAAATTGCTATATATTTGGAAGGAAGATCAAATTCAAAAATGGCCAATAAAATGTTTTGTACATGTTTATATATTTTGATATGTTTTGCAATTGGGAAAATGTTTCCTATGGTATTTTTTACACCTGTATTTTGTATTTCTGTATGCACCTGTATTTTGTAATTTTGTATGTTTTGCAAATATTAAACCAGTTGTACTGGTAATGCAGTGTTTTACTTAAACCTGACGAATGCAAAAATAAGAAACAAAATGGTGTAGAGATGATACAAATGGCATAAAATGAACAAAGAAAATTATGACAAAATATGACTTAAAGATTTTTATAACATCATTTCACAGTACTGTACATATAGCCTACTCAACTTACGACCAAATCATGTTACGACCGGTCTGTCAGAACCAATCGTGGTCGTAAGTCGAGCACTAGCTGTACAAAGGTGGAAAACAAATGAGTGCTGGTCTTTAGGAGGTTGCAGTCTAGTGCAAAAGGTGGGTGTGGAATCAAACAATTAAGTAGGATACGCCAGACTGTCTCAACCTGTGCTCCAAGGAACACGGTAACAACAGGTGGGCGGCGGGGGGGATGGATGCTTTTTGTTTATATCTGCCGGCCCAGCATTCACTTTCCCTTTCTCCATTGATACTCCAACATCCCTTGGGAAAATTCTTCACATAGACCCTTACAGCAAATGCCTCAAGTGGAGCTGACTCTACTCCCTGAAGCCAAAGGTGGGCATGTGACTCATCCAGCCTATTAGAGCCTCAAATCTCCCTGCTCACAGTAATTGATTCAAGGATACCCGAGACTCAATTAGAGTCCATCAGAAGTAACCCTGGGACATTTTCTACAACTACTATGAGAAAGATCGTCGCTTTTACATACTCAGAGTTCTGAATATACCAACATGGAGGCAGTGGGAGCCCCGTGAAGAGAGAGCCCGCCTGAGAATGAGGCAAAGAATCCAGGAATGAAGACTCTTGATATTACGGGGAGCCTGGTTCCAGCCATGGCTGATGAGACCAACACCTTCGTTCATTCACTCATTCATTTATTCACCAAAAATTTACCAGATGTTCCCAGTGTTGTTGTAGGCCTTAGGGATACAGAAGTGAACAAACCATTCAAAATTCCTACCTTAAGGAGCTTGTAACTCCTTCAGAAGAAACAATCACGTAAGATCTCTGTATGTAGTAGGGCAGTGGTCCCCAACCTTTTTGGCACCAGGAACTGGATTCATGGAAGACAATCTTTCCATGGACAGGAGAACGATGGTTTTGGGATGAAACTGTTCCACCTCAGATCATCAGGTGTTAGATCTCTCACAGTTCCTTACTGTGAGCTGCGCATGTGCACAACCTAGATCCTGTGAGAATCTAATGCTGCTGCTGATCTATCTGGCAGGAGGTAGAACTCAGGCGTTAATGCTTCCTGCTTGCCACTCACCTCCTGCTGACAGCCCAGTTCCCACAGACCATGGACCAATACCAGTCCATGACCCAGGGGTTGGGGATCCTGACTTAAGGTACTTGCACTGAGTGGAGACAGACAATAAGCAAAAAAATAAATAAAATAAATAGTATAACAGATGGTGACAACTGCCATGAAAGAAAAATAAGGCAAGAAAAAGGATTTGGACTGACATTTTAAGTAGGGTGGTCAATCAGGGTCTAATGAGTCAATAACACTTTTCTGGAGACCTGAAGGGAGAGTGGGCTATAGGGCAAATGCCCTTAGGCAAGAGGGGCAGGTACCAGGACTATGGTTTGAGGGTTCAGGGCATGTCAGAGGAGCAGGAAGGAGGCAGGTAAGCCGAGAATGAAAGAGGAAGGTGCCATCTCAGAGGGGAGCACCTGATGGGCAGCTATAAGGACTTCAGTTTTTGTTCTCTCAATAATGCAGGTTGTGCCCAGGGCTGGAGGGAGGGTTTGCGGGTGGACTGAGCAGAGCAGAGAACTGATCTGGCCAGTTGCATATTTTAACAGGATCACTCTGGCCGCTGCATTGAGGGACACTTATGGGAATAATGACAGCCCAGGCAATTGTAATAATCCAAGCAAGAGCTGTGACCATGGCTTGGACAAGAATGGTGGCGATGGAGAAGGCAAGAAATGGCCAGAGCCAAAACATTCCCTTAAATGCACTTTGTCAGCCTGGGCACAGAGTCAGACCTTGACTCTACCAAAAAAAAAAAAAGAAAATTACAGATTAGCCAGGCATGGTGGTATAAGCCTATTGCCCCAGCTACTTGGGAGGCTGAGATGGAAGGATCCCTTGAGCCTGGGAAGTCGAGGCTGCAGTGAGCTAAGATCCTGCCACTGCCCTCCAGCCTGGGTGACAGAGTGAGACCCTTTGGGTTTTTTTTGTTTTTTTTTTTTTTTAAAGCACTTAATGTTGCTTTTCCATCATTTGCAACTGGAGGAGGTTCAGCTAACATACAAAATCTTAGATGCCATCCACGGTAAAGCCACCATGATTTTATGCACCACTTAGAAAAAAGAAACACTGCCAATTAATCTGTGGCATGATCCTTTCTCTGCTTATGATGTATCATGGGAGCATGAACAGCTATGACCACTTGCATACAATGAGTTAAACTTTTGCCATAAGAATGTGGATGATGGTCCTGTCACAATTACACAATGGCAAGTTTTTAGCTGTGGTTTAGCATCAAGGTACTTAAAAGTCAGACTTGTTCCGGTCTGGCAGGTGTTTGCATCTTCAGCCTTCAACCACACAATGACTATGGTTTGGGAGAGCTTGTTTGTTCACTGGACCATGTCACTTCCTGCTTAAAACCCTTCAGTGACTCCAAAAGCAAGTCAAAAACACCTGACCATGGTCACTGGCCCTTTGAAGCCGGCCAGGTATTCAGGTTCATCTTTTGTGCCTTCCAGCTTCACACTCCACAATGCAGGAGTACTAAACCCCCTCAGTGCCCCCCACCACGACATGAGCCAGGCTTACTCTTTACTCTCTGCCTTTGCACATACTCTTCCCTTTCTCTGAAACATCCTTCCTGCCCCCCCCCATCACCCACTTCTTCCCTGGGGTAACTCCTGCCGTTTCTGCAAGATTCTAGTCTAAAAGAGGAGACCTTTTCAGATCCCTCCTCCCCGCTCTAAGTTAGGGACCCTCCTCCAGGGTATCAGAGTCACCTGAGCTCACCCACGTTGGGGCACTTACACACCCTGTTTTGTCCTGGTGGTTTACTTGCTCTAGGAGGGAGCTCCTTAATTGTTAACACTTTGCCTTCATCCTCCTCATATTCCTGGTGCCCAGCACAGGGATAGGTGCAGAAACTATGATCAGTAAATGCCTATGAAATAAATGAGTCGGTTGGTGGCAAGTAACACTGCTTTACCTGTACAAGGAAATGTGTGAGAAATATACTGCAAAAATTAAACAAGATAATGTTCCACTGGACTAGAAGCTAGCAAAATGAGAAGAGCCCTAACCTGGTATTTCTTTTATTTATTTATTTATTTATTTTTGAGACGAGTTTCACTCTTGGTGCCCAGGCTGGAGTGCAATGGTGCAATCTCATCTCACTGCAACATCCATCTTACCGGCTTAAGTGATTCTCCTGCCCCAGCCTCCCTAGTAACTGCGATTACATGTGTCCGCCACCATGCCAGGCCAACTTTTGTATTTTTAGTAGAAACAGGGTTTCACCATTTTGGTGAGGCTGGCCTTGAACTCCTGACCTCAAGTGATCTGCCTGCCTCAAAAGTGCTGGGATTACAGGCATGAGCCACCACGCCCCGCCTCCTAACCTTGTATTTAACAGGCACTTAACCTTAGGCCCAATCTGCTTGTAGAATGAGGAACAGGAATAAGAAAATCAAAAGGTTGGCTACACCAGAGATAAATAGTTTGCCAATGAATATTTTCAAGCTGGGGGTAAGGGATAGAGACAGTTTTCAATATAAGGGTGGCAAATTCCCTCTGTAAATAAAAGAGAAAGATGCTAGGAAAATTACCCAAAGCATGACCTTTGACCCAGGCTAGAACCACAAACCCCTGCTATGGAGGGTGATGCTGTGTGGTGTTCAAACTCTTCCTGGGACACACAAGAGCCTCTATTATCTCCGTGCCTACCTCTCCTCTGTCCACAGCTGGCTCCTTACCTGCACATGCTCCAGACTAAAGACCAGGAAAAGCTGGGGCCTCTCTGTGCCCCCAAGACCCTGCACTGGTTTCTCAATGCCCTTATCACCATGGATGGTCATTCAGGGCTATTATACTAGGAACTCCTTTAAGCAAGGATCGCAAGGGCCTTACAAAGCAGGTGCTCACTTAATCTTGACTGCATTCATCTATCTTTTTGGGAAGGGCTGTCCAGGTGGGCATCTGAGTAGCACTCACAGCCTTGGGAATTCTAGAAGCCATGCGTGATCTATGCACACGAACCAATGCCCTGGGCAATGATGACAGGCACAGCTTTCAAAGCAGACTGTCCTGCCTCAAGGCCAGCTCTACTTCTTACCAGCTATAACCAGGACAGCCCCTTTCTTTTTATTTTGTTTACTTACTTTTTTTGAGACTCAGTCTTGCTCTGCTGCCCAGGCTGGAGTGCAGTGGCGCGATCTCCGCTCACCACAACCTCCCCCTCCCGGGTTCAAGCGATCCTTCTGTCTCAGCCTCCTGAGTAGCTGGGATTACAGGCGCCTGCCACCACGCCTGGCTAATTTTGTGTATATTTACAAGAGACAGGGTTTCACCATGTTGAAAAAGCGGACAGCCCCCTTTCTAAGGCAGCCACCTCAAGGGGCATGAAAAGGACTGAGTGAACACTAAGTGCTAGCATACCTGGAACATAGTAAGTGCTCACTAAGTCTCAGCACTTAACTGGGGCACAGTGGAGACTGGCGAGTCAGCACAGCAGGAAACCAGCTTTGAGAGGCATAGGGCTCTTCACAGATAATAAACGCGCAGCTCAGTACTGCTTGCATTTATAAGGCACTTTTCACGTGCATTACTAATAGTTAAGCTTCAAACAGCCCTATAAAGTAGCAAGTGGTATCATAACTCTCATTCCATAGGTAAGGAGACTAATGTTTCAGAGAGGTGAAGTCAGTTTTCCAGAGACATGCCACACTGGAAAGAGGGTTCTGCTAGTCCAAATACTGAGCTCTATCGACCTGAACTGCAAGGACCCAGCCAGGAAGTTTAGATGTGGTTGGACAGCCTACACCACATCTGCACCGGGGAGGCTGCGGAGAGAAAGCAGGACGCCCTTCTCGGAGCCACGGAGTTTAGCAAAGAAAAGTTTCCCTGGGTGATTGAGGACAGCTGCATCCAACAGGCACACACACACACACACACACACACACACACACACACACGGTGCAATCCGCCCACCCAGGCCACCTCCGTCAGCCTCTGGATCTCAAAGAAACCTCAGCTTCCTGGAGAGCCCAAGCCTAGAAACCTCCCGAGCGACCTCCGAAGTCTACTCCTCCTTCCACAACCCCAAGTGCAGGTTTCAGGTTCGCCTCTCAGAAGCCGCCTCCCCAGCCCCGCGCTGGGCACCGTCCCGACCCCTACAGGGCACTGGGTGCCGGGGAGTTGCCTGGGCAGAAGCGCCGCGCCTGGCACGGGGTCGGGCACACTCTGCAGGAGCTGGGCGAAGTGGCCGCGCCTGGGTCCCCGCGCCGGGCAGCACGCGGCGCCCCGCAGGGCTCGGCCGAGGGTGACGGAGGGAGGGGAGGCCCAGCCCCTGCCCGAGCGGCGCGGCGCGTGGCGGGAAGTGGCGCCCCACGCCCTCTTACCTTCCTCATTCTCGTCAAACACGGGGGGCCTGTGGGAGTGGTTCCCGCCCATATTCCGCCGCTGCTGCCGCTGCTACATGCCCGGCCGCGGGGACGCGGGATGCAGGATGCGGGATGCCGGACGCGCGGAGCGCGCCCTGCCCAGGTTGTAGCCGCGCGCGGAGCCCGAGGGGGCCGAGCGCCGCGCAGGGGCGGGACGGCGGCTCCCTCCTCCCGGGCGCCCCTCAGACTGCGCTCGCAGGGACCCCGCGCCCGCCCAGCCCTCTGCCCTGCCCCGCCCCGGGCTGCGCTCCTCACGCCGGCGCCCGCCAGCGAACCCGGGAGCCCCTGGCGCCGGGGCCAACGTGCCGCGCTCCTCGCCGGCTACAGCGGGCGGGCGGGGGACGCGAGGCGGCGCGGGAGGCGGGGCGGGAGCGGTGGAGGAGGGGATGCGCGGAGGCCGCGCGCGGGGGGCGGTGGCGGGGCGGTGGGGGCTGAGACCCGGATCGGCCCGAGGAGTCTGAGTCCCTGCTTGGCCTGCTCCCTCGGCCGGAGCTGGCTCCCTCCAGGCAGTAACGGTTGGTCAGCACCCACCCTGGCCAGGCCCCGACTACGCGCTTTGTTAGCACCATCCTACATCCGCTTCCAACAACCCAGCAGTGAGAAAGCGTCGTTCCTTTGTAGAGCGCGGTAGACGGAGGTCCAGAGGGAAAGGGGCTCTTAGGCCTGTGGTTAGTCGGCCCTGGCTGCGAAGGGGACCCCAGGGCTCTCCGCTGGGCTGTATTTGCGCATTCGTGTTGGGACGGGCAGTGGAGTGTCTCCTGGCTCTCCAGCCGACGCGGCTCCTCTTAAGGTTCCTCCCAGTGTTTCATGAATGAAAGTATCTAGACCCTCTGGAACTAATCTGACTCCTTCATTGTACATGGGGAAACTGAGGCCCAAGAGAGCCGTCGTTTGCCCCAAATCATTCTCCCCGGGAATGGCTGTGCAGGAATCTCGGGATTCCCCCAAAATTGGGCAGCATCGGCGTCCGATGTAGGGGCGAGGCTCGCATCTGGGTGTCTGGGCTCCCGCGGCAGGAGATACGTGCCACGGTTGCGGGTGCCTATGTACAGGGTGCAGCAGATGCGCCCCGAGGCTTGTGGGGCGAGCGCAGGTTCCCAGTACGCTCCCTGAGGGACAGGCAGGTCCCCCTGCCTTGCAATCCTGCGGGCCCAGCTCTCCGGACTGCGGGGAATCTTTGGCTACATCCTGCCATCTGCTGGGCGCCTGGAACCACTGTCCGTGCGCTGATAGAAAGCACGTGCAGGGGATCTTTGTGAGTCTCTCCAACCTGTCTCGCCCTCCAGCCCCGGTCCCCTTCCTGGTCTCTCTCTCCGGTTCTCTCCCCGTCTTTCTTTTTCTTGGAGGAAAGGTGAGGGAAGCCGGGGAGCCTAATACAGGGGAAAAAGAAATCTCTTCCCTAAGGCAGTGGGAAAGAACTGAGAGAAGGTTTGAGGCAGGCCCAGCCAGCATGACCCAAAGCTGGCTCTACCATTTACTGGCAGTGTGTCCCACCTTGGAGTTCTCATCTGCAAAATGGGCTGGTTGATATTACCTCCCTGGGCTGGCTGTGAGAATTCTATCAGGCAATATTTATGAAAGCAGGCAACAGTACCTGCCGTATAATAAATGATCACTAAAGCATGGACTGGAGTGGCCAGGGCAGGCAATGTCCTGAGCACAGACATGGCCCCTAGCTCAAGAAGCGAGGGAGGAATGTGGACAGGCATGGGCTCTGGGCTCGTTCTACCCAGGTTTCATTCTGTTTTGCCCCTCGTTAGCCCATTAACTTGGGTAAATTACTTAACCTCTTCTGTACTCAGTTTCTTCACCTGTAAAATGGTGCTAATAAGAGTACTTTACCTTTCTAAAGTTGTTATGAAGAATATATGAATTGATACTGTGCCAGGCCGGGCGTGGTGGCTCACACCTTTAATTCTAGCACTTTGAGGGGCCAAGGTGGATGGATCACTTGAAGTCAAGAGTTTGAGACCAGCCTGGCCAACGTGGAGAAACCCTGTCTCTACTAAAAATACAAAACTTAGCCAGGTGTGGTGGCACGTACTTGTAATCCCAGCTACTCAGGAGGCTGAGGTGGGAGAATCACTTGAACCCGGGAGGCGGAGGTTGCAATGAACTGAGATCATGTCACTGCACTCCAACTTGAGCGACAGAGCGAGACTCCATCTTGAAAAAAAAAAGAAAGAAAGAAAGCATCAGGAAGAGAGGGTGCTGGAGCTGAGACTGGAAGAGCAAAGAGGAATCAACTGGGTGGGAAGAAGGAAGGGGACTGCCAGTGCAGAGTTCTCCAGGCCTAGAGAGTGGGAGACTTTGCAGAAGCCGGGGAGAAGGTCCACATGGCTGGAATCAGTCTTGAAGTGCAGTGTTCAGTGACAGCGTGCACGTGTATTGAGAGCTCTCTGCCTGTCCAGTTCTGTGCTAACCCTTTGCAGGGTACTAGGACCTCCAGCAACCCCTTCACTCTTCTGCTCCCCATCCATAGAGAATATGCCAGGCCCTGGTACTTCAAGTGCTCTGCATGGACTTTTCCATTCTCACAGCAACCCTGACAGATAGGTGTGTCGCCATATCTGCTCTGGAGGAGACTGGGATACCAAGCAGCTAAGCCAAGTCAAATGGTTGAGAAGTGCGAAAACCTAAGATTTAAATGCAGGCACAGGCCAGGTGTGGTGTTTCACGCCTGTAATCCCAGCACTTGGGAGGCCTAGGCAGGCAGATCACTTGAGGTCAGGAGTTCGAGACTGGCCAACATGGTGAAACCCCGTCTCAACTGAAAATACGAAAATGAGGCCGGATGTGGTGGCTCACGCCTGTAATCCCAGCACTTTGGGAGGCTGAGGTGGGGGTGGATCACCTGAAGTCAGGAGGAGTTCAAGACCAGCCTGGCCAACATGGTGAAACTTCGTCTCTACTAAAAATACAAAAATTAGCTGGGTGTGGTGGTGGGTGCCTGTAATCTCAGCTACTCAGAAGCCTGAGGCAAGTGAATTGCTGGAACCTGGGAGGTGGAAATTGCAGTGAGCCGAGATCATGCCATTGCACTCCAGCCTGGGCGACAGCAACAAGACTCCATCTCAAAAAAACACAAGCAACAACAACAAAATTAGCTAGGCATAGTGGGGTGTGCCTATAATCCCAGCTACTCAGGAGGCTGAGGCAGGAGAATCACTCGAACTTGGGAGGCAGAGGTTGCAGTGAGCCTAGATCATGCCAGTGCACTCCAGCCTGGTCAACAGAGTGAAACTCTCTCAAAAAATAACATAGGTTCTCGTTGAACTCTCCTGCAGCTCTCGGGATTCCTGTGGCTTTCTTCATTGTTGGGGCCAGGCCTGCGCACCAGCAACCATGTCGAAGGGACCTGCCATTGGTATTGATCTTGGCACCACCTACTCTTGTGTGGGTGTTTTCCAGCACGGAAAAGTAGAAATAATTGCCAATGATCAGGGAAACCAAACCACTCCAAGCTATGTCACCTTTACGGACACAAAGCGATTGATTGGTGATGCCACAAAGAATCAAGTTGCAATGAACCCCACCAACACGGTTTTTGATGCCAAACGTCTGATTGGGCGCAGATTTGATGATGCCGTTGTCCAGTCTGATATGAAGCATTGGCCCTTCATGGTGGTGAATGATACTGGCCGGCCCAAGGTCCAAGTAGAATACAAGGGAGAGACTTCTATCCAGAGGAGGTATCCTCTGTGGTTCTGACAAAGATGAAGGAAATTGCAGAAGCCTACCTTGGGAAGACTGTTACCAATGCTGTGGTCACAGTGCCCACTTATTTTAATGACTCTCAGCATCAGGCTACCAAAGATGCTGGAACTATTGCTGGTCTTAATATACTTAGAATTATTAATGAGCCGACTGCTACTGCTGTTGCTTACAGCTTAGACAAAAAGGTTGGAGCAGAAAGAAACGTGCTGATCTTTGACCTGGGAGGTGGCACTTTTGATGTGTCAATCTTCACTATTGAGGATGGAATCTTTGAGGTCAAGTCTACAGCCAGAGACACCCACTTGGGTGGAGAAGATTTCGATAACCAAATGGTCAACCATTTTATTGCTGAGTTCAAGCACAAGCAGAAGAAAGTCATCAGTGAGAACAAGAGAGCTGCAAGACGCCTCCTTACTGCTTGTGAGCTTGCTAAGCAGACTCTCTCTTCCAGCACCCAGGCCAGTATTGAGATTGATTAGAATCGACTTCTATACCTCCATTACCCGTGCCCATTTTGAAGAATTGAATGCTGACCTGTTCTGTGGCACCCTGGCCTCCATAGAGAAGGCCCTTTGAGGTGCCAAACTAGACAAGTCACAGATTCATGATATTGTCCTTGTTGGTGGTTCTGCTCGCATCCCCAAGATTCAGAAGCTTCTCCAAGACTTCTTCAGTGGAAATTAACTGAATAAGAGCATCAACCCTGATGAAGCTGTTGCTTATGGTGCAGCTATCCAGGCTGCCATCCTGTCTGGAGACAAGTCTGAAAATGTTCAAGATTGGCTTCTCTTGGATGTCACTCCCCTTTCCCTTGGTATTGAAACTGCTGGTGGAATCATGACCTTCCTCATCAAGCGTAATACTACTATTCCTACCAGCAGACACAGACCTTCACTACCTATTCTGACAACCAGCCTGGTGTGCTTATTCGGGTTTATGAAGGTGAGCATGCCATGACCAAGGATAACAACCTGCTTAGCAAGTTTGAACTCACAGGCATACTTCCTGCACCCCGAGGTGTTCCTCAGACTGAAGTCACTTTTGACACTGATGCCAATGGCATCCTCAATGTGTCTGCTGTGGACGAGAGTACAGGAAAAGAGAACAAGATACTATCACTAATGACAAGGGCCATTTGAGCAAGGAAGACATTGAACGTATGGTCCAGGAAGCTGAAAAGTACAAAGCTGAAGATAAGAAGCAGAGGGACAAAGTGTCATCTAAGAATTCACTTGAGTCCTATGCATTCAACATGAAAGCAACTGTCAAAGATGAGAAACTTCAAGGCAAGATTAACGATGAGGACACACAGAAGATTCTGGACAGGTGTAATGACATTATCAGCTGGCTTGATAAGAATCAGACTGCTGAGAAGGAAGAATTTGAACATCAACAGAAAGAGGAGGAGAGAGTCTTCCACCCCATCCTCACCAAGCTGTGTACCAGAGTGCAGGAGGCGTGCCAGGAGGGACACCTGGGGATTCCGTGGTGGCGGAGCTCCTCCCTCTGGTGGTGCTTCCTCAGGGCCCACCATTGAAGAGGTTGATTAAGCCAACCCAAGTATAGATGTCGTAGCATCGTTCCACATATGTAAAACATTGAAGGACCTAAATTTGTAGCAAATTCTGTGGCAGTTTTAAAAAGTTCAGCTGCTATATAGTAAGTTACTGGGCATTCTCAATACTTGAATATGGAACATATGTAGAGGGGAAGGACATAACATTGCACTTTATAAACACTGTATTGTAAGTGGAAAATGCAGTGTCTTAAACCTATTTAAAATTGGCACCATAAAAAATAAATAAATGCAGAAATTAAGCATATATACCATATCTGAAGGAAAAGACATATGTAATAACCCAAAACAGAACTAGTTCTGGAGTTGTCAAATTCAGCTATCTTTCTTTTCAAGTGTTTTTAAATTATTTTATTTATTATTTAAGTCATTAAAAAGAAATGATAAATATTTTTATTTTGAAAAAATCTGGCAAACACTAAAATACATGTGCCTGATTGTGTAAGACAGTTACTGTAGACATGAGGGTGTTGGTGCGATCGTCCGCATTTTACAGGTGGACAAGGGAGTCTCAGGGGTCAGATGGCTTGTCTTTAATGCCACAATTATTGTATTAGTTTCTTAGGGCAGAGTGACAAATTATCACAAACTTGGTGGTTTAAAACAACAGAACATTATTCCCTCACTGTTCTGGATGCCAGAAGTTGAAATTGAGTTCCAGAGGCTCCATGCTTCTTCTAGCTTCTGGTGGCTGCAGACACTCCTTGGGTGGAGGCTGGAGAACTGTGATCTCTGCCACCATCTTCACATGGCCCCCTCCTATCTCCCGGCATCATTCCTTCTTCTGTTTCTTGTAAAGACACTTACTGGATTGAAGGCCCACCCTGATAGTCCAGCATGAGCTCTTCTCAAGATCCTTAACCATTTACAGAGATCATTTTTCCAAGTAAGATCACACATACAGGTCCAGGGGTTAGGACTTGGACACCTCTTATTGGAGGGCCGCCGTTCAACCCCCACATCTACCCAGTGACAAAGCTGCTGTCTCCGAGTCAGGTGTTGACCCATCACTCAGCACTGCTTTCCCTTCATCCAGGAGCCCTGCAGGGCAGCCAGGGCTGTGTGACCCCAGGACCTTGCCCAGCACTGGAACAGAGCTGATGCTTCACAAATATATGTTGACGGAATGAGTGAATGAGGATGGTTCCAGATATGTTGAAATGGAGATTTTGTGTGAAACGGTGCAAGATTCCCCTCTCTGTTCACCACCAATAGGACCTCTGAGCTTTTATTTTATTTTTATTTTACTTTAAGTTCCGGGATACATATGCAGAACATGCAGGTTTGTTGCATAGGTACACATGTGCCATGTGGTTTGCTGCACCTATTGACCCATTCTCTAATTTCCCTCTCCTTGCCCTCCACTCCCAAACAGGCCCTGATATATGTTGTTCCCCTTCCTGTGTCCATGTGTTCTCATTGTTCATTCCCACTTATGAGTGAGAACATGTGGTGTTTAGTTTCCTGTTTATGTGTTAGTTTGCTGAGGATGATGGCTTCCAGGTTCGTCCATGTCCCTGCAAAGGACATGATCTCATTCCTTTTTATGGCTGCATAGTATTCCATGGTATATGTGTACCACATTTTCTTTATCCCATCTACCACTGACAGGCATTTAGGTTGGTTCCATGACTTTGCTATTGTAAACAATGCAGCAATAAACATATGTATGCATGTGTCTTTATGGTAGAATGATTTATATTCCTTTGGGTAGATACCCAGTAATGGAACTGCTGGGTCAAGTGGTATTTCTGGTTCTAGATCCTTGAGGAATTGCCATAGTGTCTTCCACAATGGTTGAACTAATTTATATTCCCACCAACAGTGTAGAAGAGTTCCTATTCTCCACAGTCTCACCAGCAAGTATTGCTTCCTTACTTTTTAATAATCACCATTCTGACTGGCGTGAGATGGTATCTCATTGTGGTTTTGATTTGCGTTTTTCCAATGACCAGTGATGATGAGCTTTTTCTCGTATGTTTGTTGGCCACATAAATGTCTTCTTTTGAGAAGTGTCTGTTCATATCCTTTGCCCACTTTTTGATGGGGTTGTTTTTTTCTTGTAAATTTATTGAAGTTCCTTATACGTTCTGGATATTAGATCTTTATCAAATGGGTATATTGCAAAATTTTCTCCCATTCTGTAGGTTACCTGTTCACTCTGATGACAGTTTCTTTTGCTGTGCAGAAGATCTTTCATTTAATTACATCCCATTTGTCAATTTTGGCTTTTGTTTCAATTGCTTTTGGTGTTTTAGTCATGAAATCTTTGCCCATGCCTATGTCCTGAATGGTATACCCTAAATTTTCCTCTAGGGCTTTTATGGTTTTGGGTTTTACATTTAAGTCTTTAATCCATCTTGAGTTAATTTTTGTGTAAGGTGTAAAGAAGGGGTCCAGTTTTAGTTCTCTGGATATGGCTAACCACTTTTCCCAGCACCATTTATTAATAAATTCTTTCCCCATTGCTTGTTTTTGTCAGGTTTGTTGAAGATCAGATAGTTGTAGCTGTCTGGTGTTATTTCTGAGGTCTCTGTTCTGTTCCATTGATCTATATGTCTGTTTTGGTAACAGTACCGTGCTGTTTTGATTACTAGCCTTATAGTATCTTTTGAAGTCAAGTAGCATGATGCCTCCAACTTTGTTCTTTTTGCTTAGGATTGTCATGGCTATCCAGGGCCTTCTTTGATTTCAGATGAGATTTAAAGTAGTTTTTTCTAATTCTGTGAAGAATGTCAATGGTAATTTGAAGGGAATAGCTCACCACTCCTATTCAACATAATATTAGAAGTCCTGGCCAGGGCAATCAGGCAAGAGAGAGAAGTAAACCGTATTCAAAAAGGAAGAGAAGAAGTCAAACTGTCTCTGTTTGCAGATGACATGATTCTATATTTAGAAAACCCCATCATCTCAGCCCCAAAACTCCTTAAGCTGATAAGCAACTTCAGAAAAGTCTCAGGATACAAAATCAATGTGCAAAAATCATAAGCATTCCTCTACACCACCAACAGTCATGCAGAGAGCTAAATCATGAATGAACTCCCATTCACAATCACTACAAAGAGAATAAAATACCTAGGAATACAGAACACAAGGGATGTGAAGGACCTCTTCAAGGAGAACTACAAACCACTGCTCAAGGAAATAAGAGAGAACACAAACAAATGGAAAAGCATTTCATCATCATGGATAGGAAGAACCAATATTGTGAAAATGTCCATACTACCCAAAGTAATATATAGATTTAATGCTATTTCTTTCAGACTGCCTCTAGACGTTTAAGTCAAGTGGTCAGGGAAGTTTCACTGACACCAGAAGGAACTCCAAAAGGCAGTGAGGAAGTTGGTTGCGCAGATGTCAGGAATGAAAGTATTGCAGACAGAAGAAGTAGCCAGTGCAAAAACCCTAAGGCAGGAGGGCACCTGGCTTCTTCTGGGAACTGCAGGGGGCCACAGAGACTGGAATGTGTTAAGCAGAAGGAGATAGAGCAGACGAAGGAGTTGGGAGGTACAGAGCCCACTCAGGCAAAGCCTGGCAGGTGGCTCAAAGATTCAGGCCTTTCTTCTGAAACGGGCACACACTGGAGGGCTTTGAACAGAGAAGAGGTGTACTGACATCTTTTCAAAGGACCCTTCCAACTCTGCTAGGGAGTAGACTGAGGCAAGGCAAAAGTATGAATGGGAACGCTGGCTTTGAGGCTACTGCAATAATCCAGGCAAGAGATGCTGGTGGTGTCAGCACAATGGGGGTTGGGGTGGTGGGGGAGAAGTGGCTGGTCCTAGACATATTTTGAGTTTTTGGTTTTTTTCGGTTTTTATTTTGTTTTGTTTTGTTTTGAGACAGAATCTCACTCTGTCATTTAGGCTGGAGTGCAGTGGCACAATCATGGGTCACTGCAAACTCAACTTCCCAGGATCAAGAGATCCTCTCACCTCAGTTTCCTAAGTAGCTGGTACTACAGGTGTGCATTACCACACCTGGCTTTTTATTTTTATTTTGTAGAGACATGGGTCTCACTGTGTTGCCCAGGCTGGTCTTGAACTCCTGGACTCAAGCAATCCTCCAGCCTCAGGCCTCCCAAAGTGCTGAAAAGACAGGCATGAGCTACTATGCCCAACCAGTCCTGAACGCATTTTGACTAGAAGAAAAGCTAATGGGATTTCCTGGTGGGTTGGTTGAAGGAGGAAGGAAAAAGACAAGCCAAAGATGGCTCAAAGCTTTTGGCTTGAACAACTGGAAGGATGAAGACAGGGGAGGCTGAAGATGGGGCTGGATCCCTGTGTTTTGTGTGGCAGCACAGAGGGAAGGAAAGTGGAGATTGGGGGTCCCATCTGGGACATGTTAAGTTTGAAGGGTCTGTGGTGGGTGTGTAGCAGTCCCTGTGCAGATGTGTCTGAGGTTTAGGAGAGAAGTTGACAATGGAAATTTAAATTTGGGAATCCTGAGCATCTTGATGATGCTTAAGGCCCTGAAATCTAAGGAGATTGTCTTGGAGATGCAAGGATCAACCCTAGCACTCCAACAGGAAGAGGCTGGAAAGGTGAAGAAAGCAGCCAGCCAGGACAGAGAGGGAACGAAAGGAAGAGCTGTGCTGGAAGCCTCGCAGGGGCAAAGCTTCAGAGCAGAGCTGGATCAACTACCTCTAGCAAAGGAATACCTGCCTCGGAGGATAGCTGTGAGAATTAAATGCCTAGAAAGAATACCAGCACCTGGTAAATTGTAAGCCATCAGTGCGTGTTTGTTATTGGCCAGGAAGACAACTCAAGAAGCAGCCCTGATGAAAATCTACATGGAGGTAACGGCTAGACTGCTGCCTGGCAAAGGCTTCCTTCCTCCCATTTCTTCCTTTGGCCAAAATGCCCTGAGCCTGTGTTACGTGTCAGACGCTGGGCTGGGAGCTCGAGGAGACAGTTAGTCCTACTGGGCTAGTGACTACATGTTCCAACTGCCTTTGCAGGTGGGAGTGGCCATGGGATGAGTTGCAGCCAACAGGATGTGAGAAATGACGTGTGCACCGACTGCATTTCCTCCCACTCCTGCAAGCTGTGATGCCCACCTGAAGACCAGCTGGAGAGGATGGCACTTTGGGGAGTAACAGAGCAACCAGACCTAAGTAGCCATGGCCTGAGGCAACCTCATGTCGCAGAATGGCCGTCCTGGCCTGGAGTAAGTAAGTGTATGCACCACCTCCCAGGACAGCAGGCTGCCAAGACGTCATGGAAGCAGAGCAGGAGCTTCACAATTGTTCTGTGTGTCCAGTCCTATATAAAGGAATCATTTGTTGTGTGGCCTCTGTGACATATAGCTCTAGATTTATGGGAGATGTAAGCAAAACTACATGCACAGTTAATACGTAGGAAATATGCTTGAGAACTAAGTAAATGTATGTATTTTTATTCCAAATAGAGAGTCCAGTTCTTAGCTCTTCCACGTAGAGCTCTAATATACACAGAAAGAAAATTTCCAGGTATTACTGGGAAGGATTGAAGCAAGGGAGATTCAGTGAACACTTGGGAGTCCAAAGCCTGCTGCCAAAGGAAGACAGAAGTGAGCTCTCTTCTCCTGGTGCCTGAGTGAAGACACTGCTTTTTGTCGGGGACAGGATCATGCATTTAACCTGGCCACCCCAAACTGGACTGACTCCCAGCCCCCTGCAAGGTTCATTTTCAATCAGGAAGCCTCCAGGTATGCAAAGGAAGACAAGTGAAACTCTACCTCGCTCACCTTTGGCCTCCTTAGTAGACAGCTGAGGGTGCAAGCCCCCAGAAATGCGAGCCATGGTTCTTCACGGCTGAAGGAATTGGTCACGTAATACGGACACGATCTGGATGAATTATCTTGAAGTAAGCACATTCCTTCTACATCCTACACAATATTGGGTGCCGTCCAGTCTCCGCAAGAGAGAATGGTCAAACTTGGGGTCAGCTGTGCTCCAGATGAAGCCGGCTCCAGGCCTTGCCCTCTTCCCTGGCTCACAGATGGTTGTGGTTTTATAAGGTTCTTCTAATTCTGTGCAAAACAATAAAATAGAAACCAATGACTTATCTGTGCTGAGTCTGCTTGGCTTTCCTGAAACGTTGACTATGGAGAGATTGTGGAAATTATGGTTTAAAATTATGGTTTAGGAGTTCTTCTGTGAATCTAACAAGGAGTTGAGCCCATGGCCCTTGTACTTCTCAAATCCCAAATGTAGGTACAGAAACATGAACTGGGATTCTTTTTCTAACTTACATGTGTATGAGTAGAGTCTTGTGGCTGCAATTCCTACTGCCGAGAATGCAGTCAAGTAATCACCATACTTGCATTTGGAGCCATAAACCCTAAAGCCGTAACATTTAATTTTATGTAACACAATCGTGCTATAGAAGCTAACGTGATTCCCTGGAGCAGGGCGTCTTCTGTGCCAAGCCATTTTGTAGAGTCTGCTGTATCAGATTTTGTTATCGTTTATGTTAAGCCTATTTTATTTAAAACTTGAGTCTGGTTTGCTTAGGGTAAATACCGTCTGCTTGCACTCAATTTCAATATGTTCTGTTTGGCAGTATTGTACATTGTAGAGAAAAAAAAAGACAAAGGCTGTTTTATGGTACACCAAGATAAGAAATAGTTTGCACATCCAGTTCTGTCATTGAAAATCATCTCACTCAGTTAGCAAATTATCCATAATGACTTTAAAATAATAATTTCAAAAGCAATCTTTTATTGTTAAGAGTCTTTGTGTGTGTGTGTGTGTGTGTGTGTGTGTGTGTGTTTGCATGAGTGCTCACTCAAAATAGGGGTCCATAAATTGCTACTAATGTGGTGTGTCTGCATTTCTTGGCATTATAAAACTTCCCTAGAGGCATTTTCATAGTTGGGAACTTGGTAGCCCAGCAGTTCTGAGCTTCTTGTTCCTACATTAAAACAATTTGCATAGTAGCTCCATGGTGACCTCAAATTAAGTGTTTGTGGAGAATTCTAGCTGTAATGTGAACCAGGCTGGGTCAGAAGGAAGGCTCCGTGGCTGCCAAACGCAACATCCGTGCAATGTATTTCATTGTATTCTTGCCTGGGTTTATAGGGATTCTTAGGGGCTTAAGGGAGTCGTCATGAACACTCTGAAACTGTACTTGCTCTTGTGTGTGTGTGTGTGTGTTGTCTGCTTGCACACATTTGACTGTTTTTATAGGAAGAGAGTCAAAATCTGTCACAGCTCTTTACAAGGCTCCACGAACCCACCGATTTCCCTGAGGAGAAGGACTCAGAAGCACTGATATAAAGAATCATTTTTATCAGCGAGAAAAGACTCCTCTTTCACAGGTAGCAGAAGTAATAACAATGACTTACTAAAAGACACTAGACACAGTCGCATGCCACATTATGATGTTTCCATCAACGACCGGCCACACACTCAACAGCGATCCCATGAGATGAGAATACTGTATTTTTCTGTACCTTTTCTGTGTGTTCATACACAAATATTTGCCACTGTGTTACAGTTGCCTATGGTATTTGTGCTGCACAGATTTGTAGCCTAGGAGCTATTGGCTACACCACACAGCCTGACTGTGTACTCAACTGTAGCATCTCGACATGTGGATTGCACTCCATGACATTCACACAATAATGAAATCCACTGACAACACGTATCTCAGACTATGTTCCATGGTGAAGCAACACGTGGCTGTGTTGAGGTAGCCAGTGTGCAGCCTACAAGGCAGGAGACAGGCCTTAAAAGTTCTGCTGCCACTGCCTCATCATGTGCCCGAAGTCTCTTCCCCTCTATGGGCCTCAGTTTCCCCATCTGTAAACTGAAAAAAATGAAGGAGTTGGTCTGTGTGGCAGACTCCTATTTGTTCATGGTATCCACTTACCCCTTCTTTCTTTTTACAAATAGAGCATACACTCCTAGTGTTAGCTAAGCACATGGCCCCCGGGCAAGGGACGACATGTTTCAACTGACTTTGAAGGTGGGAGTGGCCATGGGACTGAGTTCCAGCCAACAGGATGTGGGAAATGACATATGCACTGACCGTATCTCCTCCTGCTCCTGTAGGCTGTGATGCCCACCTGAAGACCTGCTGGGGAGGACGGCACTCCAGGGAGCAACAGAGCAACCAGATGGAAGTAGCCATGATCCGGGACAACCTCATGTAGCAGAATGGCCTACCTGACCTGGACTCCCTGCCTGCATCTGGCGTCTGGACTGTTGGGGAAGACAGACACTGTCTTGGGGATGCCAGTTAATAGTCGTGTGCAGCATCATGACATTTTGGGCAGCGATGGACCACATATACCTTCCAACTGCCTGGTGACGTGGCGGCCATCATGACACCATAGTACAATGCATTCCTCACGTGTTTGCAGTGATACTGGTGTAAACGTACCTCCTGCACTGTCAATCAGAGAATTTAGCACATAGAATTACGTACAGTACATAACACCTGATGATAATAAGTGACTGTTATCAGTTTATGTATTTACCGTACTATACTTTATCATGATTTTAAAGTGTGTGCCTCCTATTTATGAAAAAAAGTTCGTTGTGAAGCAGCCTTAGGCAGGTGCCCCAGAAGGGATTCTAGAAGAAGGCATTGTTATCCTAGGAGACGACAGCACCATGCATGTCATTGCCCCTAAGACCGTCCAGTGAGCAAGATGTGGAAGCGGAAGGCAGTGATATTGATGATCCTGACCCTGTGAGGCCTAGGCTAACGTGTGTGTTTGTGTCTTAGTGTTTAATACAAAGTTCTAAAAAAATTCTTTTTAAGTAAAAAAAAGATTATAGATTCAGGTTATAAAGACAGAAGGTGGCCAAGTGTGGTGGCTTATGCCTATAATCCCAAGACTTTGGAAGGCTGAGGTAGGAGGGGAGGATCACTTGAGTCCGGGAGTTTAAGACCAGCCTGAGCAACATAGCAAGACCCCTTCTCTACCAAAAATACAAAAAAAAAAAAAAATTATTACCTGGGCATGATGGCATATACCTGCCATCCCAGCTACTCAGAAGGCTGAAGTGGGAAGACTACTTGAGCCCAGGAGTTGAAGACTGCAGTGAGCTATGATCATGCCACTGCTCTCTGATCTGGGCAATGGAGCAAGATCCCATCTCAAAAAAGAAATTTCATACAGCTGTACAGTGTGTGTTTTATGCTATGTTATTACAAAAGAGTCAAAAAGTTTAAAAATATTGAAAAGTTTATAAAGTAAAAGAAAGTTACAGTTAGTTAAGGTTAATTTATTATTAACAAAAGAAAAATATGTTTTTATAAATGAGTGTAGCCAAAGCGTACAAAGTTTATGAAGTCTGAAGTGCAGTACGGTTATGTCCTAGGCCTTCCCATTCACTCAGCACTTGCTCGCCCAGAGCAGCTTCCAGTCCTACAAACTCCATTCATTGTAAGTACCCTATCCAAGTGTACCATTATTTCTTCTATACCTTATGTTTACAGTCCCTTTTCTGTATTTAGATTTAGATACAAGAATACTTTATGTTAACAAACGCATCGTGTTACAGTTGCCTATCGTGTTCAGTACCGTAGGGTGCTGTGCAGGTTTGTAGCCTAGTAGCAGTAGGCTGGGCCATGTAGCCCAGGTGTATAGTAGGCTCCACCACCTGGGGTTGTGTAACTGTGCGCTATGCTTTTTGCAGTAATGTTTGCACAATGCTGAAATTGTCCGACACACGTTTCTCAGAACGTATCCCCGTCATTAAGCAATACATGACCATATTTTGAATGTAGATTCCTTTGGTTCATCAGCTTAATCTGTACCTAAACAAATGCAGATTCGAGAGGCCGAGGTCATCATTGTCATCATCATCTTTCCTTACATCCAGAACGATATAGGTGTGTAATGGATGTTCAGCAAAATGAAAGAATGAATCAGCAAATGAACAGCTGAATGGTTTTAATTGGCATGCCAGGAATTCTATGGGGATGATTCATGAACCGGCCTGGGTATGGATGAGGTCATGTCTAAGCATTTTTCCGATACTGGAATTCTATCATTTTGTTTCTAAGAACGGGAGTTACTTGAGAACACAGGGTTGGCTGGCATTTTCTTAGCCAAGGGTCTGGCAAAGCAAGGATGGATGGGTGGGGAGGTCTTAGAGGGAGCAAAGAGAAGTAACAAACACTCCCTCCCCCTTCTGCCCCTTCAGTTATCTGTTCTTTCACTCAACAAACAGGCCCATTACATGCCAGGCACCAGCGGGAACAGAAATGAATAACAGGTCCCCATGCCCACCCTCACAGCCCACTGAAGAGTGCAGTGGTAAATAAAAGCAGAGCCATAGCTGAGCAGAAGCTAAAATAGACTGAAACATGGTGATATTTTAATCTTTGAGTCTTCAGTGTCTTCCCAGAGCCACTATCTAGAAAACCATCTTTATCTTCATCAACTTTAACACAAACAGGAAAGAGGATTTGCTTTGGGGAAGTTCATTTGTCGGAGCCCTTTCTCGGAGTCCTCCAGGCACCCTCCATCCAAATCCACTTCCTTTGTCTGTGGAGTAATTGACATTTATTAGCAGTGATCTAGCAGTTCTGGAGGTCCTAGGATTACAGCTAGGGAATCAGGAGAGCTGGTTGTGACGAAGACCACACTAGCTGTTGAAAATTCATTCATTGATTCAGTCACTCAACTTGAACGCGTTCTTTCAGTTTCTTCATTTCTAAAAGCAGGACAATTTCTCCTTTTTTGTGAGCTTTGAACCAAAGTACCGAACACAGTGTTTGCCGTCTACCAGGAGCTTAATGAAAATGAAGGGGTGCTGATTTGTTAGCACAAGGAATATTGCTATTGCCCAGAACTTCTCAACAGGGGTGATCCCCCACCCAGGGGACATTCGGCAATGTCTGGGGACATTTTTGATGGTCATGACTAGGGTGGCGTGAAGTGATGCTACTGGCTGTCGTGGATAGAGACCAGGGGTGCTGCTCAGCATCCTACAGTGCCCTGGACAGCCTCCCACATCAAAGAAACATCCCTCCCAACGTGTCAGTAGGGTCAATAGCTCAGACAGCCTGCCCCAGACCCTCAAAAATGCCCATTTCCACATGATGCATCCACACTCTTGCTAGAGAGCTGCTGTGTGCAATTTTAAATTCCACCCTTCCCTTGGTATTTAATACATAACTATAAAACCGTGTTTCTGTGCCTTTCAACCGGAATTTTGGAAGCTTTTATCTCAACATACCAGCAACACAAGCTTTAGTTGTTTCTTGTTATGTATGAACTGTTGCTGGCAGAACCCAATCCTAACTTCTCTGGCCTCCTTGATTACTCAGCGAGAAACAGCAGCATTTTCTAGTCTGGCCCGCCACTGTGGAGTTTATTTTCTGATTTCAGAGAGACACCTGGACCCAATTTGCATAATCAGAACCAAAAGGGGCCTTCCGTGTCAAGGAGTAAGCTCTTGATGATGATGATTTCCAGTGCAAATGTGATGACTGGAGCATTTTTTCCAGCCAGTATTCATTGAGCACCTACTACACATCAGGGCTGCACTCAGTGTTGGGTACTCGTGCTGGGTACTCGGTGCTGGGTACTCAGTAGGGGACAAAACAAGGATAGTCCCTGCGCTCACTGCACCCAGCAGCTTTCAGGTTTGTTTAGCATCTATAGTATGACTCTCTCTTTACACAGACTTTGAGCTAGGCAGGAGTGGTATTTGTTAAAGGTAAGGAAGTCACACTTTTTGAAAACATGGACAAAAAGCCATTGAAAAATTTTTTTAGCTGGGCATGATGGCTCATGCCTATAATCTCAGCACTTTATGAGGTTGAGGTTGGCAGATCACCTGAGGTCGGGAGTTCGAAACCGGGCTGACCAACATGATGAAACCTGTCTCTACTAAAAATACAAAAATAGCCAGGCATGGTGACATGTGCCTGGAATCCCAGCTATTCAGGAGGCTGAGGCAGGAGAATCATTTGAACCCAGGAGATGGAGTTTGCAGTGAGACGAGATCGCGCCACTGCACTCCAGCCTGGGCAACAGCGAGACTTTGTCTCAAAAAAAAAAAAAATACAGATGCTTTAATTTGCATTTATGATGAAAATACATTCAAACTGTACAGACTTTGAATACAAATGTTTAAGAAGTGACTCCACCGTGATCCCTGACTCTGACAAACTGCAGATTGCTTCTCCTGCCAGGGCAGGCACATGTCGGCGAGGGGCGTCTTCATCCAAAACATTGAGGAGCCAGGCATAGTCGAGCATATTGTCTTCATTTCATCCCTCCTGCCTCTCCTGCTGTGTGATATGCCAGCCTATTCACCCACTCACTGAGCAATTACTACGTGTCAAATACTATAATTAAGCCTGTTGCAAACATCTTCTTAACTTAATCATTTACCCAAGCTAGAAAGATTATTTTTCCATTATAATATGTGAGAATAAGGCTGAGAAGTTGACTCACAGATTCATGTCTTCAAGGAACATCTATGGAGACCAACTGTGAAACAGGCACTGCCAGGTGCTGGGGATAAAATGAAAAGGAAAAGGTGCATGGTGCTTAGTAACTTCATGATGCTATGAAGCAACCTGGTTCTGAAGTTCTGTTGCCACGAAGTGGCTGGACCAAGCATATCCAGCCAAGGCCTGCAGGGCTCCACATTCCGCTAGAATACCTCCCTGTGGAGACGATCCATGGGGCACGGGTTTCCAGTCATTGGTGGAGGTACTTCTGGGATTCCAGAACCGAATCTACATCTAACCATGAAAATGCATTGTTAGCACCATTCAAAGGAAGTCACTGATGGCCAGTGGAGTAACTGGGAGCAGACCCCAGCAGGGAAAAGCCCATTAAACCCAGTGCTACTGACATGACTGCAGGACTTCTATGATCTAGCTGCCATGAACATTCATTTAAAATCAGCGTCTGATGATGGAATGATGGAGCCCGGAGAAAGTGCTACCTGACTGATTTGTTCAAGGGCTGAAACCAACATTCCCATCAGTTGAATGAGTGTGGGGAATCTGAATATATCTCCCAAGCAGGAAAATGTAAAGATTACTCTGTAAAACATGTTACTTGTACCTAACAGGCAAAGTTGTTTTTAAGTGTTAAGATGAATTTTTGCAGAGCATCAGGCACAAACTGTAGTATTATTGACCACAAAAAGGAAAAAACCGAGACAGATAACTGTGCAGGAGTATGGCGCTTATATAAACCACGGAAATAATTTGTTCTTTCTGCTATTCCTTCATCAAATATTTGTAGGGAGGGAGCACATAGAAAATTTTTGGAGTGCTGCAGGCAGGGGAACTGTGTGTGCAGAGGCTCAGCGGTCAGAGGGAAAGGGACAGATTGAAGACACAGTTTTGTAAACATTTGATGCCCACATGCAAGAGAGAGGTTATCACTATAGTGTGTTTGGGGAGAAAGACAGGATTAATTTCCATACATTTTCTGGTTCATTTTTCAAGAGACTCATTCCATAGTTGCAAGAGTCGCAGTGGTTGCTTAATAAATCTCGGCTGAACAAATGAATAAGCAACTTGACATAAGAGTCCAAAGCTCCAGCGAGGTGGCGTGGAATTGGGAAAGCTGTGTAACGGCATGAAATCTATGTCCCCACCTGGAAACCTATGTGACATTCCTCAGTCCGCTTTTTTCCCTTTTCTTCTTCAGTTGTAAAGTGTCCGTTACAGAATTGTATATCGTGTGTAAGGCCTCACATCTCCTGTGTAGCAGTGACTTTAGCTCAATTCACAAAATGCCTTTTGAAAGTCTGTGAGAAATAGACATAGTTGGTGTGAATTTCCATGTAGTTGCATGCCCCCAGCAAATGAAAATGGTTTAGAGACCTCCTCTAGCACAAAGAACATTGGCTCTGGGATCTAGCAGGTCAGCCCATCAGTTTGTCACGTCTTGTCACCTCTCCCAGCCTCAGAGTTTCAAGTATAATCTGGGGGTTTTCTCCTCATCTCTTAGGGTGGTTGTGAACAGAGAGTTCACCAGAAGTAGTGGCTGCAGTGCTCAGGGGTGCTTCTGCCCCTCTTGCCATCCCTATTGTTTGCCACATGCAAGCCCCACTCTCAGAAACTATGGCCTCCTCATGCAGGAAAAAAAGGAACCATTTAAATTAAAAAAAAAAAAAAAGTGCTCACACTTAATACTGCTTGTCGTGCCAGCAACGAGAAGAGGCTGAGCCAGTTTCTGAATTGCTTTCTGTCCAAGGTTTAAGTTGTTTGTGCCCACTTCCTGCTCTGGGGTGTGTGTTGGCTACGGGGCTTCCTGAAAAGAAACAGGCCAAAACACTCAAAATGCTTCCCGAGGGAGGAAGCCTTACCTTCCAGAAGCTGGAGTCCACAGGAACCTGGAGGGAGAAGCAGAGTTTCCAGGGGCCATGGCCCAGCTGGGGAAATGCCTGTTTCGGGTGACCGTGCTGCGGCTGTGGATGCCATGTCACCTACTGTGTTGTAATTGGAAAGGCAACCAAGGGCATCATTCATTCCCTCAGTCCTTTCATGAGGCCCCTGACCCTGGGGCCTCCATGGGCTAGTGTGTAGGGTGTTTTGTGGTTGGGGACTGTTTATGGGGCTGGAAGTTACATAAATATTAATATCAAATCTGCAGTACTTACTTACACCAGCAGTAGCCTTGGGGCTTTGTATATATTGACCATTTAATCCTCTCAGCCTGTTGTGAGAGGTAAATTGCTGCCTCCATTTTTTAGATGAAGAAATAGGTAAAGTCACACAGCTGGAAAGGGAAAGAGCTGGTCTGTGAGCTCAGGGAGTCCAACTTTCTGGTTTGAGTTGAAACCTTTAAATCAAACTGGGCTTCTAAAGTTGAGTGGTGGTTGCCAGGGGTTGGAGGGAGCGGGGAGTGGAGACTTTGTGTTTCACGGGTGTGGAGTTTCAGTTTGGGAAGATGAGAATGTTCTAGAGATAGATGGTGGACATGATTATACAACAACGTGAATGTATTTAATGCCAAATTGTAAAAATTGTCAAAATGATACATTTTATATTATGCATGTTTTACTGCAATTAAATTTTTTTCATAGGTACAGGTGGAAATAATATAGCTCTTGAAATGGATCATCTTTCATTATAACGGAAATCATTGAAGATGGAAAATGCAGTTTAGGATTTTTTTCTTTCTACTAGCTCAGGAGTCAAACTGTCTGCTGGTCTTAAGTTCTAATTTTAAAGCACCTATATATTGTTGTATATGCAATTGATACAAAAACATAATTGTTTAGCTAAGTCGATTCTGTTAGTTTGTTTAAAACAACATCTGCTAGGTGAATAATTCAGCATTCTATTAGCAAAACAAAGGGTGAAAAACTTACAAGCTGTAATGAAAGGTGGTATCTGCTACCAGTCGGGGAATTTTCTAAGTGCTCTAGAGACACAGATCTGGGAAGAACGACCAGCCTTGAGTGAGCAGCCCCGCTCTGTCTGAAACTGGGCCTCCACTTAAACCCTCACAACCACAGCTGGGTGAGGGGTCTGAGGAGGGGACTGAGGCCCTGGTGTCAAGCACCTTCTCAACATTGCAGGCCTGCTAAGTGGAGGCACTAGATGGGACCCTGCCCATGACCCCACACTCGGGCCACTGCAGCGGGCAACTTCATATGGCCCCTGCACAAAGAGGACTTAGCATTCTCACAACTGGTCCCTTAAAAGCAACGAATCACTATATTTATAATGGAGAACAGACACCAAACATCTTTATATTTTTATCTTTTTTTGTTGTTTGTTTTTAAGAGAGGGTCTCCTAGACTGGAGTGCAGTGATATGATCACTGCTCACTACAGCCTTGACCTCTTGGGTTCAAGTGATCCTCCTGCCTTGGCATCCCCAGTAGCTAGGATCACAGGCATGTGCCACCATAACCCTGCTAAGTTTTGTTTTGTTTCGTTTTAATAGAGACATTGTCTTACTGTATTGTCCAGGCTGGTCTCAAACTCTGTAAACAAAGTCACCGTCATTTTCCAAGAAAAAAAAAGTTCAAAGGTAAGTGAGGGACTTGCCCAGAGTCCTACAGTGTGATGGTTAATTTCATGTGTCAACTTGACTTGTTCACAGTACTCAGATATTTGGCCAACCATTATTCAAGATGTTTCTGTGAAAGTGTTTATGAGATGAATATTTGAATCAGTAGATTTTAAGTAAAGCAGACACTCCATAATGTGGGTGAGCCTCATCCAATCAGTTGAAGGCCCAGAAAAAGTCTGAGACCCACCGAGAGCAGGATAATTGGGCCTCTGAATGACCTTTGGACTAGAGCTTCAATATCACCTCTACCTTGGGTCTCCAGCCTGTCAGCCCACCCCACAAAATTTGATTTGGTGAGCTCCCACAATCACGTGACTCAATTATTTAAAGTCAGCCTTCTCTCTCTTTCCATAAATATGTATGGGGGGGGTGTGTGTGTGTGTGCACGCACACATGTGTGTATGCATGCACACGTTCTGTTTCTCAGAAGAACCTAATACACACAGCTTGTTAACATTCATGTAAATTACTTTTTTCCTTCTTGCCTTCTCTCCACCCTTCAGTGAATACATCCTCATCTTAAGTGGCAGGATGATGTGATGGTTAGGAACACAGACTGAACCCAGCTGTCTAGGTTCGAACCTGGACTCCACTATGAATTAATGGTATGACCTTGAGCAAGTTACTTAACTTCCCACCCTCTCATTCCTCTTCTGTGAAGTGGGGCTGTGATAATACCAACTCCTACCTTGTAAGATTTTTATGAGGATTAAAGTGCCTAATGCCCCAGGAAAAGCACCAGATGCCCAGCTCACACTGTATCCACATTATCTATTGTTCCTTTCCAGGAACCCAGACCATCATGCCAGGATATGACAGCGTGACAGAAAAGTTTCATCAGCTTCACAATGTTGCCAGGTGCCACTCACATCTTCTAAAAGCATTCAATTCAGTATCCATGCTAAGCCCAGCTCCTGCTATCAGGAAATACCAAATCTGATACAGAAATTGACACATCCTTAGAAAGCAGCATGGGTAATATGGCACATGTGTTACTAGCTTCAAAAATCATCAAGCTATTTGAGGTTATTCACTGAATAGAGAACTAAAACATAGACCAATGCATTATTATTTGAGGTTATTCACTGAATAACCTCAAATAATAATGCATTGGTCTATGTATTAGTTCTCTAATGAGTTGCTGTGTGTATTAGTCCATTTTCACACTGCTATAAAGAACTGCTCAAGACTGGGTAATTTATAAAGGAAAGAGGTTTAATCGACTCACAGTTCAGCATAGCTAGGAGGACCTCAGGAAATTTACAATCATGGTGGAAGGCGAAGGGGGAAAAGGCACCTTGTTCACAAGGACATAGAAAAGAGCAAAGGGATAAGAGCCCCTTATAAAACCATCATATCTCATTAAAACTCATTCACTATCAAGACAATAGCATGGGGAACCCACCCATGATTCAGGAAGTTACACTTGTTCTCTCCCTTGACATGTGGAGATTATGGGGATTACAATTCAAGATGAGATTTGGGTGGGGACATAAAATTTAACCATATTACTATGTAACAAATGACCACCAACTTAAAGGCTTAGACAACACCGTTTATCAGCTTGCAGCTCTGGAGATGGGCATCTGAGTGGAGTCTGCTGGGTTACCTGCTCTGGCTCTAACAAGGCCAGCCTGGGCTGATCTGCAGGAGCCATCGGGGAGGACCTGCTTCCAGGCTGTGTGGGATTGTTAACAGACATTTCCTGGTTGTGTTGGATTGTTAACAGAGCCCCACTGCTTACAGCCATAGGTCTCAGGTTCCCACTTACTTGCTGGTGTGAACCGGGGGCCACCGTCTGCTTCTGGGGTCCATGAGTATCCCTTCTCTTGTGCTTCCCTCCACCTGCAAGCCAGCAACACTGTGCTGAATCTGTTCCACACCTGAAATTTCTCTGGCTCCTTCGTCTGCTACCAGCCT
The DNA here is from genome assembly GCF_001604975.1 of Cebus imitator. Taxonomy (NCBI): domain Eukaryota; kingdom Metazoa; phylum Chordata; class Mammalia; order Primates; family Cebidae; genus Cebus; species Cebus imitator. The sequence continues at coordinate 8,373,607 of NW_016107432.1, forward strand.
GCAAAGCTTACTGTTTTTAAAGTGTTCATGTGATTGCATTAGGATTATCTAGCTTATCTCTCTTTTGATTATTTCAGTGACCTTTATTACAACTGCAAGATCCCTTTGCCATGTAACTAGCCTACCCACAGGGGAGATCTCATTCTATTCACAGGCTTCACCCACATTCAGCAGAGAAGGTTCTGCAAGGGTCATTGGGGGTGATATGGTTAGGATCTATGTCCCCACCCAAATCTCATGTTAAATTGTAATCCTCAGTGTTGGAGGTGGAGATTGGTGGAAGATGATTGAATCATGGGGATGGTTTCTCCTGAATGGTTTAGCACCATCCCCCTTGACGTTGTCATCATGATAGTGAGTTCTTCTGAGAGCTGGTTGTTTAAAAGTATGTGGCACCTCCCACCTCTCTTTCCAACTGTGTGAAGTGCTGGCTTCCCCTTTACCTTCCACCCTGATTGTAAGTTTCCTGAGGCCTCCCCAGAAGCTGAGCAGATGCCAGCATCATGCTTCCTGTATAGCTTGCAGAACCATGAGCCAATTAAGCCTCTTTTCTTTATAAATTACCTAGTCTCACATATTTCTTTATAGTAGTGTGAGAATGACCTAGTACAGGGGTCATTCTAGAATTTTGCCTGCCCACAGTCAGGATGGGCTAGATTACACTGCTGTAACAAACAACTCCTAGTCCTCACCACAGGGGCTACCTCTTGTCCCCTCACTTCTGCCTGCATTTGAAGTCAGGAGCCACTAATTAAGCAGTGACAGCCAGGAGGTGTTGGGGTTGGTGTAGACTTTTTGTTACTTTTGCTCTTGGCAAACATTTTGTTATTTTTACTCTTGGCATCACTCTGGGTCTTCTCTACCACAGTTTGAGGCTGATAGAGCATCCACCATCTTTCCAACTTGGGTGGTCCCATGGCATAGAGAAAGCAATAGCATCATAAAGCATGCAGAAAAGCAAGCACAGGCTCTTACAGCTCCTGCCTAGAAGTAAACCCATCACTTTCTCTGACATTAATTTGTATAAAGTAACCTATGTGGCTGTATGAACTTCGAGGGGACAGGGAAGCTCAATCTTGGCCGGGGTCCAGGGGAGAGAGGACTGAACATATTTGATGACCAGCACCGAGGATTTGCACAAATAGAAAATCATCCAAGAAAAGTAACAGGCGGTGAGCACCTGTCGTCCCAGCTACTCCTGTAGTCCCAGATCCTCCTGAAGTAAGAGGGTGGCTTAAGCCCAGGAGGTTGAGGCTACCGTGAGCTAAGAGTACACCACTGCACTCCAGCCTCACCCACGTCTCACCTTGAATTGTAATAATCCCCATGTGTCAAGGGCATGAACAGGTAGAGGTCATTGAATCATGGGATGGTTTCCCCCATACTGTTCTCATGATAGTGAGTGAGTTCTCACAAGATCCAATAATTTTATAAGGAGTTTCCCCCTTCACTCGGTTCTTATTGGCTCTCCTACCACCATGCTAAATTAGCTAGATGTGGTCAGCTAACTTAGTCCCAGCTACTCCCGTAGTCCCAGATCCTCCTGAGGCATGAGGATGGCTTGGGCCCAGGAGGTTGACTCTGTAGTGAGCTAAGATCGCACCACTGCACTCCAGCCTGGGTGACAGAGGGAGGCCCTGTCTCTAAAAACAAAGTAACTGCTGTGAGAATTCCAGCTCCGTGCCAAGCACTCTGCTGGGTGCTGTATTCATCAAACTCTTTCATTGGTGAGGGACAGAAAGAAACCTCACTGAAATCAGCTCAAGCCGAAGGAACTGCATTTGCTCTGTAGCCAGAAATGACCACAGGCCAGCTGATGATGTCCGAGGAGGAGATGCAGATCTTGGCCTCTGGGTCTGGAAGCAAGATGCAGGCCCTTCAGATCCTCTTCCTCCACCCACTTCCCAGCTCTGCTTGTGTACCTCCTAGTCTTGCCCACTCCTGGGCAGAAGACTTAACTACTGGCAACCACAGCATAGCCACGGTAGCGGCATGAGAGGGCAGCTCTTATCCTGTGTGCAACTTTCAACCCCAGGTAGAGACGTTGATTAGTCCCTCCTGGGCCATGTGCCCATCATCATTTCTGTAGCAAGAGGGAGGAAGTGGGAGAGGATGGGATTAAGGAACAGGGTTGATAACCAGAAAGAAAGAAAATAAAAACCACAGTCATTCCAGATTCTCATGTTTATTTCCTCTTTATAAAAACTGTGCAAGAAGTGTTATAAACCCGACATCAGAAGAAGATGAGTGAGGGCCACATTTGCACGGCTGCATAGTAACAGAAGTGAGAGCTAAACTTCAAAGCCCGTGGTCTTTCTCCTAGGACAAGCCGGGACTTTTCTTGAAGGACTTTCTCTGAGTCCTTTCTGTGTACCAGACCTGGAGGGATGTTTGGGACATAGCTCCTCCTGCCTGCTGTTTCTCATTAAAGTTCAAATCCATGTTTTGGGGACTTATGAAGGGATCTCTCTTCTAAAACATGAATTGCTTTTCATAATCTCTGCCCAAAAGCAAAGCCCAGCCTTGGTGTTTGTCTTCATTCCTTCATTTTGGGTCGTGTGGGCCAACTTTCCACTTGGGTTTGCCAAGAGCAAAACTAACAAGCTCAAAAACACAGCACATAAACAGGGGAAGATGTGTTGTTTTAACCAAAGGAATACCAATATCAACAGGAGCGCCAGAGGCATGTCCGGCCAGGCACTCCGTCTATCCCAACCCCAACACCTTCTGGCTGTCACTGCTTGATTAGTGGCTCCTGACCTCAAATGCAGGCAGAAGTGAAGGACAAGAAGTAGCTTCTTTGCAAGCGTTGATGTCTCCAATGCTGCGCCCTTACCTTAGCACTCAGACACCTCGTGTGGTCTAGTGCAATGTTTTCTTAGAAAACGATGGAAGCTGCTGTTGGACTCTTCTAATCCTTGTCAAAGACAGCTGCTGGCTGCAGGTAGGGCAACAGAGGGCATCTGAGATTGGCGATGTCCATTTCTGCTTGGGTTTCTATTGCAAGTGGGTGCAGGATGGGAACACAGGGAGCAGGCAGGAGAGGTGATAGTCTGTGTTCCAGCCATGTCACAAGAGACCAGAGCCAACAGCAGGTTGCTGTTTCTTAAGTTCACTGATGATACGGTTTGGCTCTCTGTCTCCACCCAAATCTCACCTTGAATTGTAATAATCCTCACGTGTCAAGGGCACGAACAGGTGGAGATAACTGAATCATGGGGGTGGTTTCCCCCATACTGTTCTCATGACAGTGAGTGAGTTCCCACAAGATCTGATGGTTTTATAAGGGGTTTCCCCCTTCCTTCAATTCTTATTCTCTCTCCTGCCACTCTGCTAAGAGATGGCTTCTGCCATGATTGTAAGTTTCCTGAGGCCTCCCCAGCCATGCAGAACTGTGAATCAATTAAACCTCTTTTCTTTATAAATTACCCAGTCTTGGGTATTTATTCATTGCATCATGAGAATGGACTAATACAATTAGGGAACATCCCATAACCCCTCATGGCTAAAAATCAAGAATATTTCCCTGGTTACCTGTAGCACTTATTGAAATAGGCTTGTCTAAACAAGTAGCAGGAAAGGGTCAAATGCTCTTTCTCCTGAAATGATTTTAAAAAGTTTCAGATCCTAAAAATACTAGATCACAAGAAGAAACAGAATGTAATTAAGCAATAGAAAGATGAGGTTTGGTAACTGCCAGAAGGATCTTCTCATCCTGTGTATGTCTGCTGCTGGGATAAGTATGTCTGCACTGGGAGAGAGTCGTGGAGGCCTGGAAGGGAGGCAGCTTAAGAGAGATGTCAGTCACGGGACGTGGCGTCCTGGACCATCCTGGGCTATGTTAGAGCAAGATGAGCATGCTTGACATTGGGGTGGTGTCTCTCCTTCCACTTCGCTTACCCCATCCCAGGGCATCTTGCCCTCACGGCCCATTAGTGGACTAGACCAATATATGTGATCGCATTTGTGACATGGTAAAAGCCCCATAAAACTGCATACCTCAACCATACCTCGGCTTTCTGTTGAAACTGCTCTCAGTAACCCTAATGTGACAGGCAAGCAGTCCAAACCCACACCATCTTGGCCCCTGTGACTTGTAATAAGTAACTAAGGTCTGTAATTTCCACCCTACCCAGGCAATGTGTAAACTAACACTTATCTTGACTTCTGTGAACCACTTAAGTGACAATCGGAATGTCCAAAGTCCCCTGGCCCTAGGAATGTCTGGAGCCCCTCACCCTCATCTCCACCCAGGAGGTGATTTACAGAATCCACTGGCCCTTGGGATGTCTGAAGTTCCTAGCCCCCCACCCCTGCCCCTCACCCTCATCCCCAAGGTAGTTTACAGGCATAAAATGTCTTAACACCCTCCTTTCGGGGCCATGGGTTGGAGAGAGGCAAGTCCTCCGTGGCTGCCGGCAATAAAGACCCTGCAATTTGGCATACTTTTGTCTTGGTGTTGACTTTCTATGCTCGCTCCAGTACAACACATTGGTCTTGCCATAGTTTAAAGGGGACTCCTCTGTTGGGTCAGTACCATAGTCTCAGTTTGGGTTTCCCCAAAAACTGACTCTGAGACAAGGATTTGATTGCAAGAGGTTTCTTTGAGAGTGAGCCTAGAAAACACTTGTAGAGAAGTGGGAACATGAGACAGAGAAGGGCAGAAAGCCAATACATCCATGGAGTTCCTGCCATCAAGTGAGTTCTCACGTGATCCCTGGAGCTTGATCCTGCTGGGAACTTTGGGAGACCCTGTAGAACTCACCTCAGAGTTATCCCACCAATAGGGCAAAGGAGCAGGCAATGAGTCAGGAGCTCAGCTGAACTGAAACAGAGCTGAGCCGCAGGTGTCTGAACAGCCGAGTTAAAGCAATAGCCAAAAATGAGTTAAGGCTTTGATCACTCACTGCAATGTTCTAAAGAAGCCAAACCAGAGGAAGCTCAACTCCCCATTCCATCTCCCTGCCCCCTGGACTGATAAATCCTCACATCACTATGGGAGATCAAGTGGACCAGCACAGATGCAGAGGTGGGGGTCGTCTCACTGCTGAGGGAGGCCCACCGAAAGGTTCCTGCTGGTCTGTGTACCCTGGGGGAGGCAAGGAAAGGGCTCCAGGTAGAAAAGTGCTGGGTCCTGAGTCAGAGTAGGGGAGGTGGTGTCAAGGATTCCCCACTCCTCGACTTGGAGGTCTCTGCAGAGGCGCCTGAGGACCTGGCCCAAGTCCTCAGATAAAAAGACCCACAAGTAAAGGTGCCAGGCAAATAGGGAAAGGGTTTGGTCAGCCTGGGAGCCTGAGTGTTTTATAGCAACTCCTTTCAGAGATTGCATGCAAAGCTCTAGCTGTGTCCCAAGCCTCGGGTTGGGAGAGCAGCTCTCCCAATCCCTTGGGGGCCTGCTGGGTAGAGCTGTTGTAACTGCCCATGGATGACACATAGGTTTTTAACCAGAAGCCAGACTCTTCCCAACTCTCATGAATCACTGATTGAGGGCTACTTATGGGGGGGATTAAGAGTCCCCAAAACTCTGGCTTACCCTAAGGTGGACAGAGCAGGCACTTATCACCAGAGGAGGGCCAAGGCAGAGGGTGGTGCTGGCATGAGAAGCCTAGCCCACCTGCTCTTAAATCTGGGGGCTAAGGAGGCTTGGACAAGGCATGGGCAGGGTTTGCTTCTAACAGAAAGCTCAGGACTTTCTTCAGTGATCACAAGGGAGACCCTACCTCTCAAGATGGGGTCTGACTTTGGGATGGAGTTAATGGCAGATGTGTCAGGTAGAGTTCATCCCAAGAAGCGTGACCAGTGGCAGAATGACATTAAGAGACTTGTTGAAAGGAATTGCCCTGTGTGTTTGTGGATATTGGCCAAGAAAGTACAAAATTGTAGGGCAGGCTTTCAGGAAGTGAAGCTGGAAGTCACCAGAACAGGCCACGCTACTCCACAGGCAGAACTCTTTCTTGTTCAGGGAAGCCTTGGCTCTGCTCTTAAGACCTTCCAGCTGATTAAATCAGGCCCACCCAGTCTACCTAAAACAATGTCCCTTATATAGAGATTATTGCATAAGGATTCTAATCATACCTACAAATACCATCGCAGTAATATCTGGATTAGTGTTAGAATAACTGGGGATGGTAGCCTAGTCAAGATGACCTATCAAAACATTATCACAATATAGAACAGAGAAAGAGAAAGAGACAATTTCTTGATAACTCCATGAGTTCCTGGATCAAACCATTCCTGAGCCCCACACTCCCTCTATATGTTCAAATTGAGCTTCCAGAAAACCCAGACTTTGGTGTCTTATGCTGACATTTCTGTACCATGTAACCTACAGCCCTAACTGATATATGAAAGGCTCAAAACAAGAAGGTGACTGTGTCATTCTGACCAGATCTCCCAGGAAGGGTTGTGTTCCAGTCTGGGTCCCACATAGTGTGAGAGTCATTGACGCACAGCAGGGTTTGTGTCTGGGAGCCAGGGAGACTTTGCAACAAGGAGGGGCAAGATTGAATTTCTGCTTTAGAAATGGGCACAGTGAGGAGAAAGCGCTCTAGGCAGAGAGGCATTCATTGTGATGCAGTTGTAGAGTTCTTGAGGCCACTTCTCATTAAAAAGCGTTTAAGAAGTGGGGATGGTCAGCTCTCCGAAAGAGAGTTGACTCTGTTTGGAGGGGCAGGGAGGAGTGGAGGCAGAGACACTGAAGAATGAGAATGGTCTTAACATTACTACATCGCTGTTCTGTGTAAGGAGGTGCAGGATTGGAAGGCCTGCACCAGGGTGTCATCACATCTCAGCTCCACCCTGGGAAGAATTTGGAGCTGCCCAGAGACTGGAGGGCAGTCGTAAGAGGCAAAGAGCTCCCCATCCAGGGAGGTATGCAAGCAGACTATGGACAAGGACTCGTAAGCAGCAGGGAGGTAGATCTGGATAATTTCTAGGTTCCCTCCTTAAATTCTGTTACTCTGCTGAACCCCAGAGAGATGGTTGCCTGTTTCCTGTGGCTGCTGTAACAAATCACCACACACCGAGGGGCTCCAAACTCCATGAATTTATGATCTTACAGTGCTGGGGTCAGAAGGGATCTCCCTGGGCCCCTTTTGGAAGCCCTGGGCAGAAATCTTTGTTTACATTCTCTGTTTCTAGAGGCCTTCTGAATTCCTTGGCTATGGGCCTCTTCTTCCATCTTCAGAGCCGGCAGCACAGCATCTTACAACCTGTCTACTCTCTATGGGAAGTAGAAAAGTTCCTTTTTAAAGTTTCCTTTTTTGTTAAAGAATAAGTGTGCTAATAACTTTGTTAAGCCCTATCCTATGCAGCTGTTTAGACATGCCATGCTTACAGGCACGTAGTACATTCTATGTCCTTGTGCTTCAACCAAGATATCTGTGCTGCTGGACATGCTCACAGCCAGCTCTCCATTGCTTCTACCTGTTTAGAAAAGTTTTAAGTTGTTAGGCAATCGGGTCTTAGTTTAGATTGTGAGTTATGGCACCAGCCAACAGAGATCACACACAGCAGTAAGGACAACCCCAAATGCATAAGGGATAAATCTTATTTATTTTTCCTTTGTTCATTGTTTTGTGTTTTCCTTTGTTCATTGTACTCTTGCGGCATGATGGCTAGTGAGGGTACCCTTCCTGGAGTTCAGGAAGGAAAAATTGTGTTGCTGAAAGATCCTATGTCTCAGTGCTGATTTTTCTTTCTTTTTTTTTTTTAAATTTGTGTATATTTCCTCTACTTTAATCCTTTTAAGTTGGCAAAAGCACCATTCCCAATCACAAATACACAGCAGTGGTACCATTTTGTTTCTGAATGGCTGCTTAAAGACAATCCTAAATTATAACTTAGTTAGACTTAGATTGTAAAGAATTCAAGAGTGAAGTTTAATTGGCTACTATTTTAAAAGCATGTGACCTTATAGATCATCTATAAAATGTGTGAAGTGTTAAATAATTTTTAATATTACACATAAACCACACAAAATGCCTTTCAATAAGTAAAAAGAACCACTTTAAATACAGGGAATTCTAATTAGATTGGCATAGTTAAGGCTAAAAATATAAAATAGCCATTGCTACCCATTTATCTTCAATCCTTGCCTTTAAGAGGCAAATGAACACAAAACACAGGCGAATCTTGCTTGGTTCTGAGACAGCGAAGGAATATCCCCCATATTTAAATATATTCACATAACCAGTTATATAAATCTAAATATAAAACTAATCTCCAGTAAGTTTTAAGATGGCATTCACCATCTTTGAGAAAAGTTTAACATTACTAACGAAGTCTAATCATATCTTCAGAAGGGGTAAACAGTGATAGAATTTACTAAATTGGAATTAGTAATTACTATTAAAATCCAAAAACTGAACATATTCATTTAACCACAAGCCAGTCTTAGTTTTAAATCAGGACTGCCCAACAAAATATTCTGTCAGTCATTCATGATGTAAATTCTGGTGTATGAGATCTATTAAAGTATGGTACACATAAAAAAGTCATGAAACATTTGTTTCGTAACAAATAAAGCAGTGCCCAATTATTACTCATTAGTAGCTTTTTTGAGGTCAGCTATTAAGTCTTCCCTTTCTCCCGTCTTCTTAATGCCGACAAAGATCATTTTTGTTCCAGGGATATACTTCTTGGGATTCTCCAAATACTCCCTGAGTGTATCCTCTCCCCAGATGACGCCTTTGTTCTTTTTTTTTTTTAACATTGTTAAAAACATTTATTCTGATACATTCTATAGTAAGTTAGTACAAGTTCCGCTCTGCTACAGATTCATCTGTGATGAACCTTGTGCCATCCAACTGGCAACAGAACGATGTCCCATCTCTTATCCAAGCCAGAGCACACATCTTCCATGCTGTCTGCTAATTGCTTCTAAATCCAGAAGACCAAATAATCCTTTATCCCCAAAGTAGGTTCAAAACAGTTGGTTCAGGCATTCCAGGATCTGCACCTCTCTTAAATCCCAGGTAAATCACAAGAGGAATAAAACCCCAGCTGACGACAAACTGGCCCTGCTTGAAGAGCTGCTGCAGCCTCTGCTTGGCCTCTTTGCTCAGCTTCACCATGGCGACGGCCGTGTCCATGCCTTTGTTCTTATTGGCTTCAGTGTAAGTGAATCCAGAGGCCTGACCTATCTTCCGCCCAAAGACACCATGGAGATTAGGCCCAGTCTTGTGCTTGCCTCCCTTTTCCACCGTGTGACATTGGGAACACTTCTGCATAAGAATCCTCTTGCCTTTCTCAACATCACCCATATTTAATTCTTTTTCATCATTAGCGCAACAAAGGTTACCACTCCGAAGCTGGACATCCCACTCTCTGAGTGCTGATTTTTCTTTGTGTCACCGAGCATCTATTTCCAACACTCTCTGTCTTTCACAGAGACACACACACACACACAAACACAGACACACAGACACACCTATACACACACGTGCCTTCATGGCCACCCCACTTCCCCACTGCATTCCTCACCTCTCAGCTCTCACCTGAGATGGAGCGGCTGCCAGTGATGGATTAGGGGCTCCAGAAACACCAGGCTTTCTGTTGTCACACTGCTTACCCAGAGTGTCAATTGCCCTCATCAATCTCCAAAAGGACAGAAACTCTGTCTCTGTCATTCACTGTCTTTTCACCCATTTCAGTGCTGGCACATAATAGGCTCTCGATAAATAGATAGATAGACACACATCTGGTCAATGAAGAATCCATCCAAAGACAATGGCCGATATCTACCTGAAAGATGTTCACCTGCTTGTTAGCTCTGACTGTTCAGCTCTCCTGGCATGATGGGGTCCATGCCCCATCTACGACATTAAGAAAGCTAGGAGAGACCTTTTGGGGGAGACAAGGGCTTACCTGATTTGTGGGAAAATTCCTGCATGGATTTTTAACATTCAGAGCAGCCAACTGCTGAAGGAGCCTTAGCAGGGAGCAGAGAAAGAGCTGGTGGGAGGATTCAGGTGATTCGTGGTACAGGAGACATCTGAGAACAGAACACACATGTGGGGCTCCACCAGCCTGTATCCAGTGCAGCATCGCACGGGAGCCCCTGGTGGGGAACCACTTCCGGCTGTCCTGCGTAGGTTTCTTAGTGGGCTTGTGCCTTAATCTCTGAGTAACATGAGTAGCCAAGAAGAACACTCAGCCACACCTTCTGGATCATCCACTCTACCTGGCTGCACGCTGGGTGCTGACAAACAATGAAGAAGACCATCCCTCTCTCCTGGAGAAGGGCATGGTCGTTAAAAGAGACAGATGCCAGAGGGCAAGTCAACCTATAGTTTTGAGGATGCAGGGGAACCCTGGAGAGGGGCAGAGAGCAGAAAGAATTCCCGGGGTGCACACTTGCAGACATTAGTCTTGGCACGCACACTTGGGCATGTTGGCCTCGGCACAGGCTGTTTTCCTTATCTCCATCTGCCCTGGGAATCAGCACGATGCACCTTCTCCTCTGGGATGCTTCCTGATCATCCCACTCCTGACTTGGCGGAGTTAGAAGTGGTGGTTCCCTTGCGCCTGGCACAGTGCACGGCAGCCTCATTCCTTGTCTCCCCACTGAATGTGACTCCTCAGGGGCCCAGCATCCACCATGTCTCAGTTGGTACCAGTGACAGCTGAGGGCTACAGCCAGTCACTGATTCATTCTCATGCTCAATGGGAAGGGCTGTATGCCTCCTTGCAGCTCTGAGCTCAGCTGATTTGCCCAAGAAGTCCCATGAATAACTGCACGCGGTGTTGTGGGTGGAACAGGGTCAAATCTCCCAACAGCACATTTATCTCAACTTCAGACTCACAGACAGCTCCTGTTTTCCAGCATGGCAACGGCTCCTTGGTCTAAAGGTGCAGGACTTGTTTGGTCCGTGGGCTTGTTTTTCTTCCCTGCTCTGAATTTAAGCCCGTTCCATGAACACATCCAGAAGCCCTGGCGCATTTCAAAGCAGACCTAGAGTCCCCAGCTCGGGCCAGCTAGTCTGCAGGGAGGCCCAGGCCCCAGGCACTACCACGGAGGGAGTGCGGAGACTTCTTTATCCGGAAGAAAACACATCTGTGCCTCCGCTTGCCACCTCCAAGCACACACAGTTCTGCCCTGGCTGAGAGGGTGGTCTCTCTCATCTTGCTAGAGGTGTTTAGAGACCACATTCTCACCTACAAAACAGGAAGGCACGGCTTACAGTCCCTGCCCAGGGCTTTTACCACCAGAAACTAGATAAATAAAACATCAGGACTGGAAGGAACCTATGCTCAGGGTGATGCTATCCTGTTTACGGACAGGGAACAGAGGCCAGCTCCCGAAGGGATTTCTCCTGGCAAATACAGTGGGGACAAGCTGGAGCCAGGCATCATCCCCGTGGTTGATCCTCACTCCAGCCCTGCTCCCAATAAACTGGGAGCAGGATGCCACGCTCTAGTTCATCCACCCCTGTGGGCTGCATCTTGGTTGTTTTGTTCTGGGGATGCGCAGCTCACCCAGGACACTCCCCTTTCCTCCCTTGTTGGAGGAAGCTTTGGAGACTGGAAAGTCCAGACATAGCTCCAGGGCTCCACTGTTCTTCCCAGCTTCATATCCCCTGAGGCCCTCAGTTTCCTCGCCTGGGAAATGGGAATAATCCCATTCACTTCATTGGCTGTGAGGCACTCCCGATGGTAGCTGATCTAGTGGCTGCAGGTGTGTAAGTAACGCTTAGTGTTAAGGAAGAATCTTCTCTCTTTTGACAGATCCTTATTGCTTCCATGTGCCTCCAGCTTTGTGACCACCAGCAAGTTGCTGGAACTCTCTGAGCCTCAGTTTTCCCACCTGGAAAATGGGACTCTTTTTTTGTGGTACCTACCTCACAGAGACACTTGCTGGATTTAACGGAGATGGAGCTGTCCGCTCGGATCACTTGGAAACACACAACGAGCCTGGCGTGAGGTTTGCTCAGTGGTGCTGTGTCCCGGGATTCCTCACTATGGCCTTTTGAGCCACTCTTAACATCCTCACCTCACAGATAAGAAGATGGAGGAAACACTGAAGGAATTTGCCCAAGTCAAAGCCAGAAGCGAGTGACCCTGCTTTGCTCCCAGGGCGCTAAGAGGAGAGCCTAAACCTTTACCTGCCACTGCCTTGGGAGGGCACCCCTGAGGGACATGTGCTTCTTGAGAACTAACGCTTCCTGGGGACCTGGGCTGGGAGCTGGAGGTGGAAGAGCGTGCGGATACTCACATTCCCCACACATACAGCCGCTGAGTGAGCCGCTCCTCCAGACGGAGAGACACACACAGCTTCTCAGAGGCGGGGAGCCCTGGCCCTGGGCTCACTTCCTGGCTAGCAACTGATGGGCGATGACACTGGTGTCCTGTCCTCAGCCCTTCAGCCCTGCACCCCTGCGCCACCGCAGGCTGCCTGGAGGGAATGATGCCCAGTCATCCTCCTCTAGTTCCTTTCCCTCCTGGCACTATATCCATTTTGACAAACAGTGCCATCCAAACCCAGGCCTGGCTGCCCACTCTTCTCCTACCCTCACCTCATCCCGCCTCCGCTCTCCTCTTGTCCCCCACCCCTTTCCATCTGCTGCTCCTGCCATTTCAGGAAAAGTCCCTGGAGAGAGAGAAACTTGTTGCTGAAAGTGTGGGGGAGACAGAGCCACCCTCTGTCACCCCCACCCCAGGCAGCCCCTCCTCTTAACCTGGCGCTTTGGCATCTGGATGGATTCCTGTGCTGGCTGCTTCTCCCATCCTGGCTGGACGGCAGCCTGCGCTGGCCCCACAGGAAGTGGAGGCGTGGAGCCGCCCTGGGCCACCCCCAGCCTGCATAAAGGGGCGGGCGGCGAGGCTGCACCAGCGCCTGGCACCATGAGGACACCTGCGCCGCTGCCCGTGCTGCTGCTGCTCCTGGCGGGGGTCCCCGCCGCGCGGCCTGCTCCCCCGACCTGCTACTCACGCCTGCGGGCGCTGAGCCGGGAGATCACCCAGGACTTCCAGCTCCTGCAGACCTCGGGCCCCTCGGTGAGTTCCCCTACCGCCCAGGAGAGAGACAAGGAGAGAGAGAGAGAGGAGAGAGAGAGAGACTACTTTTCTTAAAGTAAATGTAAATCTCAAGGGTATTTGTGTTTTATTCACCTCCTACTAAATATGATACCAGTGGTTTGCTTTCTTAAAAAAAAATACCTAATGTAGATACTGACAGGTTGATGGGTGCAGCAAACGACCATGGCACGTGTATACCTATGTAACAAACCTGCACGTTCTGCATACAGTATCCCAGAACTTAAAGTATAATAATATAAAAAAAAAATAGCAAGAAAAAGCAATCAAAGACATCCTAAATTTTGTTACAAATTTTATGTAAGCAAATATCAGAAGATATTTTGCTTTATAAAAGCAAATATCAGAAGATCTGTTGTAAAATGAAAAAAAAAGGAGGAGGAGGGGGAGAAAAATAGCTCCCCTTGGAGTCCTCAGAGAGGAGGACAGAGGAATGAAGCTTGTGTTAGCCTGGTGAGCAGTGTGTCCTAAAAGGTGGCTCACAGAGCTGGCCTCCACCCCTCATCTGCTAAGGGATTCCGGCAAATTGTCAGCCTCTGGCTCTCAGTTTTCTTGTCTGTAAAATGGAATGACAATAGCACCACTCCCTTTAGAGTAGCTTTGACAATCAAAGGCAGACGTGAACAGAGGTACAGCTCACAGAGCCGAGCCTGCAGGAACAAGTACTCAACAGATGCCGGCTACTGAAAGCACGATCTTAAGAGCAAGACCTAGGGTGTCACAGAGCGGAAGTCCCAGGAGGGCTGCCAGGGACTAGAATCCAGGCCTCTGCCTGCTTCTCTGTCACAAAATGCATTAAACTTCATTAAAAGCTTTGATAACATTTTAAAGTGTCTTTTAATCACTTGCAAATGTTTCAAACAAAACATGTTTCTCAGTGTTGGAGTTTACAGTATCCTAACACCTTCTTGGTATTTTCTTTTTAAAAGTTAAATAACATGCATTTTTTCCTAATTATAAAGGTATTGTACTTTGTAGAACAGTTGGAAAATGTACAAAGTACAAAGAAGAAAATAAATCTTGCTCATAATTCTACCACCTAGAGGTAGCTGCTGCTACAGCGTTCCGAAGGACGGTGTTTCAGATTTCTGTCCACACATAGATATTCAAATACGTGTGTGTGTGTGTGTAAACAAAATTTGAATCAAACAGCACAAGCAGTTTTGCAACTTTTTAATAACACCATCAAATCAGTTAATTTTTAACACTTTATTGTACAGTTTCACCACAATTTACCCATAAGTTTCTTATCAAATATAGAAAGCAATTATCTTTTAAAGGAATCTGATTTTAAAAGGTTTAAAAAATTCGTAGGCTCTGAACTGCAGAGCGGGAAGAAAGCGAAAAGACTATATCTTCTCACCTTCTAATTTCACAACTGAGAACTAAAGGGGGGCACTTGCCTATGGCCACACGGGGAAGACTGAAAGGGCAGATAATGAGGGCTTTTGACCTTCAGCCCAGCACAAAAACAGAAGCCTAATGTAGAAATGTAAAAGTGTGCATATATATATATACTTCTGTATCACTATATTATACACTTTGTACAACTATATAGTTATAGAACACCTATATAACTAGCTAGTTATATATATATATAAAACACCTATAACATATATAGGTGTTATATAACTAACCTATATAACTAGTTAGTTATATATAATATACATGATATAGATAACTAGTTATATAGCTATATATATGGCTATATATAAATAAGTAACCTATATAACTAGTTATAGAACACCTATATAACTAATATATATAATTATATATATTTTACTTATATAATTATATACACTATCTATAATTACATGCAGTTATGCAACTGTTATATAACTAGTTATAGAACTGTTTTGTAGATGTACATATACATTGTGTATATATACTTGCATTACTATAATATATATTACTATTTCTATATTATAGTTATAGGACCACTTTTATATATATACGTGTATGTATATTTCTGTATGGGTGTGCGTATAAAACAGCTCCCTAATTCATGGCAAATGATATAAAGGTTGCATCCTAAAAGTCTAATTCTGGAAGCGCAGTCGCACATTCCTGGAGGATGTGACATATGGCCCAAGAAAGCACTGTGCATGCCGTAGCATCAGGGAGCCTCCTGGGATCTGGGCGAGTCTGGCTGTGGAGAGAGCCGGCAGGAAGCCTTTAGTGACTAGGTGTGCCCCTGTGGGCATCCCAACAGTCTGTATCCCTTTCCACAGGAGCCGTGTGTGAGATACCTGCCCAGGCTGTATCTGGACATACATGTAAGAAGGCTCTCCCTGGGGGAGGGAGGTCTGGGGCTGAGGTACTCGGGTCTGGACCTCTGCTGCTGGCTGTGTGGCACAGAGTCAGGGAGAAATCTTATGCAGCTCAGTCTCTGTCCCTCTGGCTACTGACTTCTCCCACGAGCCCTCTCCACATTGCCCCACTCCCAGAATTACTGTGTGCTGGACAAGCTGCGGGACTTTGTGGCCTCGTCACAGTGTCAGAAGGTGGCCCAGGTGGATTCCTTGAAGGAGAAAGCGCGGAAGCTGTACACCATCATGAACTCGTTCTGCAGGAGAGTAAGTGGTTGCCATTGAAAATCCATTTTCTATTTGCTATCAGCCAAGACTTTCTGAGCTTTTCAAAGAGGAAGGTTGGGAGGAGAGGGGGACAAGGAAGAGGAGCAGAGATGTTTCGCAGGTGCTTTCAGTTCACAAAGCCCTTCCTCAACCACGGTTGCCTTGTTCAGTGATGGGGTTCAGGACAAGGCCCCTTTCCTCCATGAGCTGCACACTGATGCAGGGGCTACACCCCAGGACCACACCCCAGCCACATAGGTAGACTCTGTCAGGAGCCAGATGGGGCAGGTTAGAGGAGACTCTGCAGGAAGGACTTCAGGTGTGCTCTGATAAGAGAATTCTGGTAAGAGAGGGGAAAGGGACAGAAAATCAGCAATAGTTAAAAGGTGGAAAGTAGAGCATGTGATTGCAGGGCACAGACTTCAGCATCAGAGAGCCCTGAGCTTGGGTCTGTATGTATCTCCCCGCTTCCCAAGTGAGAGTGCCTATCTTAACTTGTTTCTGCTGCTGTAACATAGTACCACAGGCTGGGTAATTTATTTTTTAAAAAGAAGTTTATTTAGCTTATGGAGGAGGCTAGAAGGAAGTCTAGGAGCATGGTGCTGGCATCTTGTGAGGGCCTTCTTGCTGTATCATACCAAGGCAGAGGTCATCACACAGCAAGAGGGTAAGAGCCAGAGAGTGTTTCCTTTTTTTTTTTTTTTTACAAGAAATTACTATATTGATTTATCAATTCAACAAATATTTTTTCCAGCTTTACTGAAGTATAAATGACAAAAGAGTGTTTCCTTTTTTACAAAGCCACTCCTACAATAAGCAACCCTCTCCCAAGGTAATGACATTAATCCATTCATAAGAGCATAGCCCTCACTAATCCATTCATTAAGTCAGAGCCTACATTCATTCATGTACAAAGGCAGAGGGATTAAGTTTCCAACACATAAACTTTTGGGACCATATTCAAATCACAACAGTGCCCCTTCACTCCTCCAAGGCAGTTTCCTCAGTCCTGAACTGAAGACATAACAGTCCCACCTCATGAGACTGCTGGATGGATAATAATAATTACACCCTTACCTTGTGTGGGCACTGCAGTGACTCCCTTGATCCTAAGAAGCCTAGTAGGGTGACCAAATATGGAATTCCTAGCACCATGCCTCACCCAGAGTAAGCGCCTCTGAAAACCATAGTAATTAGCTCTTAAGTTATACTTTCTTTGTTCCTGTATGAAAACTTCGTAATGCATTTCCCCCCATGCCCACACCCAGTTTCCTCCTCCTTCATGGTCCCCTTGGTTTGTGGAGGAAGAGAGGAAGCTGATACAATTATGATCCAGTGTGATGAGTAGTGGTATTGAATGAAGTGAGGGCTGGCCTGCTCTTCATGGTTATTCCTATGCCTGGCCCAGGGTGCTGCTCCGCAACTAAGGTTCATTCATTCATTCCCTCCTTCACCCATTCATTCCTTCCTTCACCATCTATCCATCTGGTCAACCAATGGATGCATGAATTCCGTAAGTGATAATAATTTTAAAAACCATGAAATTCTATCGGAATGTAAAGTAAGAAGTGACTAGCTCTTTTCTGGGAAGAGTAAGGGATGGTGTTTTCACACATAGGGGAACAACTGAATGGCCTTTGAGGATAACCAAGAGCCCTATTGTTGCATATGGACTCCACAGCATCTTCAGTAACTTTCCTCTCATTGCACATCTTTTTCAGGATTTGGTGTTCTTGTCAGATGACTGCAACGCCTTGGAATACCCAATCCCAGTGACTACGGTCCTGCCATATCATCAGCACTAAGGCAGCCTCGACCAGAGAAAGAACCCAAGAGGACTGAAGTTAGGTCAGCTACCCAGACTCAATGGGCCAAAGCCACGACCTCCACAGGTCTTGTGTTAGTTGCAACTGAAAATGTTGTGTGTCTCTCTACCTTTGGGAAAACAGGGCTGGTATTCCATACTGGTTAGCAGTATGCTTCTCATTCCCTTGACTCATGTCTTGCCAGGATGCTTAAATACACAGCACATTGATTTGGTCGCTAAGAAGAAGAAAAGGACTAACCAGCTTCTCTTTTATGAACAACTCTCTTGAGAACATGCAAAATAGTATGTTTTTATGGCTGGTTTAATGGAGGAATGGTACTGTTTTTCTTGATAGAAACCTGCTTACATTTAACCAAGCTTCTATTATACCTTCTCCTAACATAAACTTTCTTCACTTTCTTTCATTTAAAACGAAATTAATACTCTTAAGATATATTTGAAAGGTTTTTTTGCGTAGTGCTGACAGGATCCACTCTTTCATTGAAAGGTGATGAAAATCAAATAAAGATTATCTTCACAATGAAAACACGTGTCCTGCTGTATCTGTCCAAGGAGGATGTCAGGGTGTGGTTTGTTTTTGTTTTTTTCACACTTCTCTTGAACACTCCTGCTCTAAGCATGATGCGCCTTTCTCCTTCTTTCAGTCAAGCTCAGGTGTCTCTGGTTCTGCTTCATCCACATGTATGAATGTCTGCTCTTTAAGTGTTGAGGATGCTCTGATTTCTGCTGAGGACAGATTGTTCCTTTGGGGATATACATTGGGAGCAGATTGCATCATACCCACAGGCAATGCTCTGTTGCACTTATCACAAATATCAGCTATTGACTCCACACAGCAAACCCAGAGAAGGACATGGAAGAAGGCTGAGGCTTACGTGGGCTAAGTAACTTGCCCAAGGCCACTGGCTGCTAAGTGGGGAAGCCTAGATTGAACCCAAAGCCTGTGGAACTCCAAAGCCCATGCTCTTACCAGCGTGGCCATCTTGGCTCTCTGCAGGTGAAACATGCTTGTCAAATTAATTTATGAACCCAACAATAAAATCTCAGGGAAGAAACTGGATTGTTGAAAAAATATCTCAAATGTTGATTTCGCTAGATTCCACACGTTATATTGGGGTCTTTTGGTTTCTTTTCCTCCCATCTCGACATATGGGGCAGGCTTTTCCCCCTTAATCCTAGAGGCCTCTAACTTCTCAGATGATTTACGAGAATGATTTATAAGTTTTTATTTTCTATTTAGAAGCACAAATCCACAGAATTATTAGTTTCTGGGGCTACCGTAGCAGGGGACCACAAACTATATGGCTTGAAAGAAGAGAAATGTATTGTCTCATATTTCTGGAGGCTAGAAGTTCTGGAGTCAAGGCGTCATTGGGGACACACTCCCTCTGACGATTTTAGGACAGGATTTTCCTCATCTCTTCCTGGCTTCTGGTTGTGGTGGCAATCTTCACTATGCCTCGGCTGTTAGATGCATCCCTTCAGTTTCTGCCCCCATCAACATCTGGTGCTCTCCCTGTGTCTGTGTCTCTGTGTTCAAAATTCTTTCCTCTTATAAAACGTCTAATTATTAAATGAGGAACCACTCTAATCCAGTATAATCCCATCCTAATCTGATAACATATACAAGGACCTTCTTTCCAAATGAGGTCAGGTTAACAGATACAGAGGGTTAAGATTCAGCATATCTTTTTGGAAGACGCAATTAGACCCACAACAATCACTCTTTGAAGAAGTAGTCCCTTCGCAAAGGAAAATGATGCAACAGACTGATTCCTGTTTTAATCACCACCACCACATCTACCACTTCCTGGCTGATGCTGAATATGGCGGCATGGTACCCAGCACACACGTTCCTTAGCATGCCGAGTCTTCACAGTGATGCTTCAGGATGGGGCTATAAGCCCTGCTTGACAGTGGAGGAAACACATTCGGGTTCAAAGGTTACGTGATTTCTCCTGGTGGTGAAGTAATTCCAGACAAACGGGCAAGTGCCACAGTCATGTCATGGTTCTGCTAACCCTCTGCTGGTTCCAGGCAGTAAAAGCAAACCAGTGAAGACAAGAAGACAAGAACTAATTAAAGCATTTCAGACATTTATTTGTGGTTAAAAAAAATTTTTTTTTGCTTTCCAGTTCAGGGGTACCTGTGCAGGTTTATTATATAGGTCATCTCTCAAACTCCTGCCTGCAAGTAATCCACCTGCCTTGGCTTCCCAAAGTGCTGGGATGATAGGTGTGAGCCACCGCACCCGGCCTGTTACATAGGTAAACTCATGGCATGGGGGTTCGTCGTGCAGACTGTTTTGCTGCCCAGGTATTAATCCCAGCATCTATTAGTTATTTTTCTGGATCTTCTCCCTCCTCCCACCCTCCACCCTCCGGTAGGCCCCTGTGTCTGTTGTTCCCTTCTAAGTGTTTGTGTGTTCTTATTATTTAGCTCCCACTTACAAATGAGAACATCCAATATTTGATTTTCTCTTCCTGTATTAGTTTCCTAAAGATAACAGCCTCCAGCTCCATCCAGATTCCTGCAAACGACATGCATTTGTTTGTTCATTTCTTCAATATTTACCAAGTGCTTACTGTGAACTCAACAAACACTGAGACGAAATGCAAAGGATTTCTCTTTTTAGGTTACCAAGGGAAACAAATGCGAAATCTGAAAGAGAGCAGAGGAAGGCGCAAGTCGTTCTAAGGTGGGGCAGAAAGATTTCTTAGAGGATCTGCAATTTGGGCAAAGATTCGCAAGGGGATGGGGAGCTTTTTGAGCTGAAAAGGGATGGAGACAGAAGCCATAGCATCGCCGCAGGCGTGGAGGCTTCCAGGGGAGGTGAATGGCATGGTTTGGATGCCACTGTGTGGTTGGGGAGGTGAAGAAGTGGAGCTGAAAATGTAGAGGGCTCCACGTGTAAATGGCTTCTCTTGCCATAAAGCCTGACAGGCAACACATCCTATCCCATCACTAGTTGCATGACCAGGATCAGGTAAAGAAGAATCCCTTTCTAGGCAGAAAGATTGGACGTGTTTGGAGACTGCCACTTCCCGACGGGCCTCCGTGATTTGGGTTACAACAGTAGCAAAACAAGGATGCTGCTCTTGCTCTGTGCCCCAGCCCATGGCTGCCACCCTGGACTCCTTCTCCCGCTTTCTCCACAGCCAGCTGGTTATCCCTATTTCCTCTGTATCTCTTGACTTCTCTATTTGTTTTTTCTGACTCAGCCCTAGTTCAGAAGCTTCTCAGAACAAGCACGGGGCTGTGTCTGTGCTCAGGACTCAATCCTCTGGTGGGTCTTACCCTACCATTTGTTTTTGTCCCAAGTGAGGATCTGACAGTCCCTGGTCCTTCTCCCCTGATGCTTCCACATCAGAAGGGGGACCTGCTTCTCATGGGCTTGTTAGTCATTAGGGCCTATGTTCTCCTCCCTCAGTGGATTTGCCTCACCTCGTGAAACAAAGCAGAGCCACGGAAGTGGTTCGTGCAGAGGTCTCTTCCAGCTCTGCCACTTCTTAGCTATGTGTGGGTGCACAACTAACTTAGCACCTTTGTGCTTCGGTTTTCTCCTCTGAGAAATGGGGATGGCAGTAATACGAATTCCATAGGCTTATTTGGGAGATAACATGAACAGATACATTTCAAGCACTTACAATGTCTGATGGAAATAAGAGTTCTAATCAGTTCTGATTACCATCAAAAGTCAACACAGTAGTTGCTAAAGAGTCCAAGGCTTCTTTTGGATGAGAGTACCTGCAGTCCAGAAGTCCATGCGCTCCCTTTTCCAAGATAAGAGCACAGTTGAACATTAACCGCTATTCCAGCCTCCCACGTGGACAACAGCAACAGCTCCCTGCTGTATGCCCCGATGTCTTCCTTCCTCCCTCCAATCCACCCTCCACCCACAAGCCAGAGCAATCTTTCGACGGTGCAATTCTGCCTCCAATATTCCTCTGCTTCATGCCCACCAGCGGCTCCTGTAAAACTCACCTCATCTGGCCTTGGCCTTCCCTGATCTCACCCACTGCTATTTTTCCATACACATGCCCACTCCTCTAGACCTTTCAACAATGCCTTTTCTGAATGTAGCATACCTCCATGTCTAAGCACAAGCCAGGCTGCCTTCTCACCTCTCACACCCTCAGAAACCCTACAGTTTTTGAACTGCTCAAGTGTAACTTATACCGTGAAGCTTTTGCAGGATCCTTGATAGAAGGAACAATCCTCTTTTCCAGACTACCTTTCTCTCTTGTGTTTATTGCATCCTTGTGTGCTCATCATACTCATCATCAAGCCTGCCCCAGCTGATCGCTTCCTCTTATTCTTCTATGTACTTTGCTCACTTGGCATCCAGGCCCCCACCTCTCCGATTCTTCCCACCCCACTGGCTACTTCTTTTCCACCTCTGCTACCAGGTCCTCTCTTTCCACGACCTCTCAGCATTGGGGTGATCCAGGCTCAGCCCTTGCTCCCTTCCTCTGCCTGCTCTTGCTCTCTGGGATCTCATGCATCGTGGCTTTAGAGACCATCTTTGTGCTTATATCAAAAAAGCATGGTGTTAAATTTGGCTCCTTTATTTCTCCCAGAGCCTACTTCCAAGGCATCAGAAATTCTGCTTCTCTAATGTCTAAATAACCCAGAATGTGACCAATTCTTAGCATTTCCCCAGCTGCCCACCTGATCTAAGGTCACTCAAATATGTTTCCCCAGATTACTGCAGTGGCTTCCCAGATGGTCTCTCTGCTCCCATCCTTGTCCCAGCACAGCTTATCCTCAGCACCGTGGTCAGGGCGAGACATGAAAATGGAAGGCAGCTCATGCCCTTTGACTACTGAAATCAGCATTGCACCTTCACTTCCAGGGGCAATTAAACCAACTGAGAATTATTAAGCAAAAATTCTCCTTATTTAAGCCTAGTTGATTTGCAAAAGTGCTAAAAATGCAAAATCCCATTCTGCATTTGCAGAATGTTCAGTTCTATAGACTGTCAGGTCAGAACACACAGGATAGAGGAAAGGACTCTCCTGACATCGATTAAGGGTTAGAGAAGAAAAAAGAAAAATTTAGTACAATTATGTGGAAAATGGTCGAGTCAGCAGTCATCACTTAGATTATGTTTCTTCGTGGTGAAGGCATCCCAGGCATTATTTGGGCCCTGGCTGTGCGTTTCTAAAATGTTTGCAATCAGATTCCTGAAATGCAAGTCTACTTATTTTTCCGATAATTTTCTGGCTGCCACAGAAAGACAAGGAAACTTGCTCCAGAGTCACTGCTTCTTAATTCACTTGATTCTGATCCCACTTCTGCTGCCTCAGTCCAGCTCAAGGCATTTCTAAGTCAGAACAGGTGTTCACGGTTTTGTCACTTTCTCAGTATTGGGCATCCTTCCTCTGGCCTGGGCAGTTGTACGTATTCTGCTCTGGAGGGGAAGAATCTGAAGTTGTGCCCTAACACTGTCCACTGATGCCTCAAGGTTCTCTTTATTTTCTGTTGATGGCAACTTCTTAAGTACATGGAGAACTTTGCAATTTACAAAAGATTTTCACGCAGGTTTTTCCTTTTGTTAACTTTAGTTCTTATGCTACATTGGAGAATGGGTGGCTTAGGACGGTGCGTCCCTAGCTTTAGATTTAAATGTGAAGTTTCAATTAAATGTCCTTTTACAGCTACAAACATGCTTAAAAATCTAAAATCTGATAATATCAGGTATTGACGAGGACATAAGGCAACCAGGACACTGACATATTGCTAATAACACGTCTACATGAGAAAACAATTTCGTTACTTAGAAAATTTAAAAATGTGCATATCCTATACCCCAGCAAGTTTTAACCCTAAAATGTACCCTAGATGAATAATTTTACCTATGGACAAGCAAATATGTCTAAGGATCCTCATGGAAGGGTGTTTATAATAGCAAACGGCTGGAAACAACCACAGCTGGAAACAACCATAATGCCCATCAATGATAGAGCAGTTATATAAATTGGTACAGAGTCATACAACAATAATAATACATTACAATGACATGGAATGATATGGCTGAATCTGAGGTATATAAAGTGAGGGCAATACAAGCAGCAGAAGAAGATATACAGAATGTAGAGAACAAATACAGGCAAAGCATAAAATACATATTTTGGGGCTAAAAACATATGTGTTAAAACTTTAAAGAAGTTCAAGAGAGTGATTAAAACAAATTTCAGGACAGAATCCACCTGAGGAGCAGAGGAAGAGGATGGGATTGAGGAGAACAATAATTTTAAAGAAGGACTTTAAAATGAATAGCAATACCTTATTCTTAAGTAGAGTACTATGTATACAATGGGTCACTGTTTTATCATTCATATACATACATGTACATTTATAGATTTAATTACTTAGTTAATATTTTATAATAAAAATGAATGGTATTCACATAAAACATTGAAAACTAATTGGAAAATACAATTTAAAGCTATTTTTATTTATAATAGCAGAAAAAATTACAAGGTATCTAGAAATAATTATGAGAAAATATGTGTACAGACTTCATGGCGAAAATTATAAAAGTTTGTTAAAGGACATTAAAAAGGTCCTCTATAACTATAGTGATAGTCATGTTTATGAATCTCAAATTAACATAAATTCTGTGAATCCAGTGGCCATCCCAACAGGATGGATCTTGATGCACTCTAAAGTTTATTGACAAATGTAAAAGATCAGTAAGTTTTGAAAAGACGAATGGGAAGAAAGAAATTTCCCTATAAGGTATCAAGATTCCTTATGAAGTTATAGAAATTAATAAAATGGGGCATTGATGCAAAGGTAACAAATGACCGGTGAAACAGAAGAGAGATCCCAGAAACAGACCCATACAAATTCAGTAAATTGCTGAGACTACAAGACCAGTCAGAGGGAATATAATAAACAATACAATAAATGGTGTTATGACAATAGGCTATCCACTTTTAAAAATTATCATATCTCTTTCTCATACAAGAAACAAAAATAAATTTGAGAGTGATGACAGAGTTAATAAGTAAAGCAACATTGTCATATGTTTAGAAGATCACAAGACAGAATATATTTGTGTATTAAGATAAGGAAAAAACCCTCAAACAAGACATAAAGAGTGCACCCACGAAAGAAAAACACAGAAGACAGTATAAAAAGTTTTTATCCTTAAAAACGTTTCAAAGATAAAATAAGCAAAGTTAAAAAAGAAAGAAAGAAAACCAGAAATTAGAAAAATCATGTTAATTCACAAATATATTTATCCAAATTTCCTACAAATCAAAAAGAAAGAGAGAGAAAAATGGGCAGGATACGGACTACCTCACTTGGAAGAATAAATTGTATGGCTGTTGAACCTTTGTGGGAATCATGCTAAAATGACATGAGACAATTTTACAACCAACAAATAGGGGGCAAAATACAGCCTGATAATACCAACTATTAGTGGAGATGAGGAAAAAAGGAACTCTCATGAGCTACTTTTGAAAGAGTAAATTGATACATGTTATTTTTAAAATTTTATTTATTTTTTAAATTGACAAAAATTATACATATATATTTTTCTGATTTTAAAAAGTTTAATTTATATTTAAGATATTTTTCTTTTTTTAAATATATATTTTATTATGTTTTAGGTTTGGGGGTACATGTGAAGAATATGCAATACTGTTGCATAGGTACATACATGGCAATGTGGTTTTCTGCCTTCTTCCCCATCACCTATATCTGGCATTTCTCCCCGTGCTGTCCCTCCCCAACTCCCCACCCACCCCACCCTCCCCTACAACCCCCCCGCAGACCTCGGCCTGCGATACTCCCCTATGATGTACTACATGATGTGTTAGAATATGTATACATTGTGAAATGATTAAATCAGACTAATCAGCCTATCCATTATCTAAAATACTTATTATTTTTGTGATAAAAACATGTAAAGTCTACTCTTTTCACAATTTTCAAGTATTCAATACAATAGATCTCTTGTCTAAATGAAATTTTGTATCTTTGGGTCAATGTCTACGAAGCCCCTCCCATCAGCCTCTGGTACCACCATTCTACTATATTTCTATGAGGCCAACGTTTTCAGCGCCCATGTTTGAGTGAGATCACATGGCATTTGTCTTTCTGTGTCTGGCTTATTTCTCTTGGCATCACGCCCCCGAGATTCATCCCTCCTGTCGCAAGTGACAGGATTTCCCCCCACCCCAACTTTGGCCGGATAATATTCCATTGTGTACATATATCACATTTTTAAAATCCGTTTCTCTGTTGATGGAGAACTTAGGCTGATTCTGTAACTCAGTTGTTGTGAATAGTGCCGCAGTGAACATCAGAGTGCAGACATCTCTTTGATGTACTGATTTCATTTCTTTGAAATCAAATCAAAAACTAATAATCAGAAGTGGGATTGTTGAAACACATGGTAGTTCCATTTTTTATTTCTCTACAGTTGTGATATGGCTTGTATCTGCATGCCTGCCACAATACCATGTGGCATTGTAGTCCCCACTGTTGGAAGTGGGGCCTGGTGGGGGGTGATTAGATCATGGGGATGGTTTCTCATGAATGGTTTAGCACCATCCTCCTTCGTATTGTCCTCATGATAGATAGTGAGGGAGTTCTCATGAGAGTGAGCTGTAAGTAGCAGCTCCTTCCTTTTCTCTCTTGCTCCTACTCTGGTCACGTGATGTGTGTTCTTCTTCGCCTTCTGCCATGATTTTAAATTTTCTTAAGCCTCCCCAGAAGCCGAGCAGATGCCTGCATCATGCTTCCTCTACAGCCTGTGGAACCATGAATCAACGAAACCTCTTTTCTTCATAAATTATCCAGTCTCAGGTATTTCTTTATAGCAATACAATAATGGACTAATACGACTTATCTTTCATCTTTTTTGACAAAAGCCGTTCTTATGGGTGTGAGGTGATATGTCATGGTGGCTTTAATTTGCATTCTCTGATGACTAGCCATGTTGAGCACTTTATACACCTTTCCTTCCTTTGTGTGTCTCCTTTGGAGAAATATCGATTCATTGGCCATTTTTTTCTTGCTGTTGAGTTGTTTGGATACCTTATATAATTTGGGTGTTAACTTTTATCAGATATATGGTTTGCAAATATTTTCTCCCATTCTACCGTCTGTCTCTTCACTCTTGAGGGTTTTCTGTACAGTGCAAAAGCTTTTGAATTTGACGTCATCCCATTTGTCTATTTTTGCTTTCATTGCCTATGCTGTTTGGGTAATATTCAAGATATCATTCCCCAGACCAACGTCATGGAAATTTCCCCTATGTTTTCTTCCAGTTGTTTTATGTTTCAGGTCCTGATAGAAATTTTTTTTTTTGAAGGAAAGTTGCATGACAGTTGGAAAAGCTACTTCATTTTTGGGGTTATATCTTGGACAAATTCTCACAAGGAGAAGGGAATAAGGATGTTCATCCTAGTACTGGACAGACTTCCCCTGCTACGTATCCATGGGGTCTCCAAGGCTCTGCCCCTTACACTTTCCAAACCCCCAGCACCTGCCCCCATGCTTCCCTACCAGACCATCTCTCTTCTGCTCAGCTGCACATGGAAAGGTCTGCAGTCATTCCATAAGTTCACACCCTCAAGTAATGTATTTTTTTCAAAAGTGTTCTTTTGACTAAAACTGGGAAAACAATGAAGGAACCATTTACTGTAAAATTAGTCAAGTACAGCAACTCCTTCTGAAGGCATAATATCATGGCTAAGACAGTTATCTGGCAAAGAAAATTAATTTATACACACAGTTTTGATGCTGGAGAATTTATCTGGAGCCATAATATCCCAGTGACAAATTGAAAACCTGTTCTGAGGAAGATCAGCACAGAGGGTTATGGGCCACTAGGGAGAAGACGCTGTCCAATCCTGTTGGCCTGCTGAGCTGAGCTCTTGGCCAGCACAGCCTAGTTTCACTCCCTGGCCCTCTGTGGCTCCCCACCACAGGCCTCTGTGGTGTCGTGAGCCTCTTATCAGTGTTGCAGACCACCAGAAATCACGATAAGCCTCTCACAGCTGGGCTGGCCTCTCCTGCCTGGCTTTGGAGGGGACCCCAGATGCCATAAAGCCACGCTTGTCATCTGAGTGACCTCTGTAAAATGGATTTATAGCTTCTGCTTATCTCTAGCCACAGTGATAAGTGGTGTTTCCTCCAAGGAGACTGGGCCCCAGGAATAAGTGTCCCCTTCAGAGCAGGGACCCATTAAAGGAAGGAGCTGCTGTCCCTCCCCAGTCCAGCCTTAGACCTGCGGGCCATGCCCATTCTCACTGCTCCTCTATTTTTTCTCTAATGCTCTACAGTTTACAAAACATGGACAGACATGGTGGTCAATGTTACACCTTATGTTTCAAAACACAAAATGAATGAAAGATGTGTTCAGAACGTAGCAGAGATCTCCCATCCTAAAGATGATGATGAAACAGGATTTTCAGACAGTGATGTAGCTCGCCTGAAGGCACAAGTGTCTGGAGAAGCAGGCTTTGGACTAGTTAGTTCCTGCAGTTTTACCACAAGGCTCTTCCCATCAAGTGCCTTGGCCTGTCAGCTGTAGAATAACCCTGCTCCCTCCTGCCTCCATGTTTTCTTCTCTTTTCTCTTTTTGTGACAGAGTTCCACTCTGTTGCCCAGGCTGGAGTGCAGTGGCACAATCTTTGCTGACTGCAACCTCTGCCTTCCTAGAGTTCAAGCAATTTTCCTGCCTCTGCCTCCCAAACAGCTGGATTACAGGTACATGCCGCCATGCCTGGCTAATTTTTGTATTTTTAGAGACACAGGGTTTCACTATGTTGGCCGGGCTGCTCTTGAACTCCTTGCCTCAAGTGATCTGCCCATCTCAGCCTCCCAAAGTGTTGGGATTACAGGTGTGAGCCACTGTACCCGGTCCTGCCTCCATGTTTTCAAAGATTGTTTTACAAAGTTCTTTTGCATCCTGTGTTTCGGGAGTGAGATGGTTAAATGCTACCACTCCTAGGTGGTGGGTAGCTGGGGCAGCTGGCAGAAGAGAGCTGGGGATGTGTCATAGGTTCCATAAGAGGCGTCCAGTTGCAGAGTGAGGTTTGTTTTAACCTTGAAGTCATCCAACCTACTGGTTGTTCCTTGGGTACACACACACACAAAAATAGGACAAACCCATTGACTGTGCACTGGTATCACACAGGGGACAGTGGCATCAAAAAGAGGGCACATGTCAGGCCTCACAAAGTGGAGAGAGGACCTGCAGTGGGCCTGAGGAAGGGAAGCAGCCATTCTGCAGAGAGCAGTATGGAAGGCAGTCTTCATCGGCCGCATGAACCATGAGCACAGAACTCCCCAGAATTACCAACAAGGGACCTGATGCAGGAAGACTTCCTGGAGGTAAGGACATAAGAAGATATCTCGAATTGCCAGACAAAGAAAAGAGGGGCAGGAAGGGCATGGGGGGCAGACAGTGTGGTGGTATGAGCCAGCCTGCATGTCCAGAAGACTATCACGTGGCTTAGTGCCGGGCACAGGACAGCATCCAGGCTAAGAAGATGCACTCTTTGCTAAGGAGACTGGGAGATTTGGACTGGGTGGAATTCACCCCAGTGTGGCAAAGTGTCTGTGGCCAGACTGCTTCTCTAGTTTCCTCCTCACTGGGCAGGGCATTTCTGAAAGAAAGGCAGCAGCCCCAGCCTGGGGCTTATAGATAAAGCCCCCATCTCCCTGGGACACAGCACCTGGGGGGATGGGCATCTGCAGATGCAGCTTCAGCAGACATAATTGTTCCTGCCTCCCGGCTCTGAAGAGAGCAGTTGATCCTGACAAAGAGGATTCTCCCAGCACAGCACACCAGCTCTGCTAAGGTCAGACTGCCTCCTCAAGTGGGTCCCTAACCCCTGTGCCTTCTAACTGGGAGAGACCTCCCAAAAGGGGTTGACAGACGTCTCATACAGGAAAGCTCCAGTTGGCATTAGGCAGGTCTCCCTCTGGGACAAAGCTTCCAGAGGAAGGAGCAGGTAGCAATCTTTGTGGTTCTGCAGCCTCCATTGGTGATAAGTAGGTGAACATGTTCTGGAGTGGACCTCCAGCAAACTGCAGCAGACCTGCAGAAAAGAAGCCTGACCATTAGAAGAAAAACTAACAAACAGAAAGCAACAACAACAACAACAAAAAGATACACACACACACACACACACACACACACACACCCATCCAAAGGTAATCAGCCTTAAACTTCAAAGGTAGATAAATCCATGTTGAGTAAAAACCAGTGCAAAAACACTGAAAATTCCAAAAGCCAGAATGCCTTTTCCCCTCCAAATGATCGCAACTCCTCTCCAGCAAGGGCACAAAACTGATCAGAGTATGAGACTGATGAACTGACAGAAGTAGGCTTCAGGAAGAGGGTAATAACGAACTCCTCTGAGCCAAAGTAGCTTGTTCTAACTCAATGCAAAGGAGCTAAGAACCTTGATAAAAAGGTTACAGGAATTGCAATCTAGAATAACCAGATGACTTGATGGAGCTGAGAAACACAGCATGAGAACTTCTTGAAGCATACACAAGTATCAGTAGCTGAATCAATCAAGCGGAAGAAGATAATCGAGATTGAAGACCACCTTGCTGAAATAAGGTGTACACACAAGATTAGAGAGAAAAGAATGGGCAAGAATGAACAAAGCCTCCAAGAAGTATGGGACTATGTGAAAATACCAAACCTACAATTGATTGGTGTATCTGAAAGTGATGAGAAGAATGGAACCAAGTAGGAAAACACTTTAGGATATTATCCAGGGGAACTTCCCCAACCTAGCAAAGCAAGGCATTAAAATTCAGGAAATACAGAGAACACTACTAAGATACTCCATAAAAAGATCAACCCCAAGACACATAATCAGATTCTCCAAAGTTGAAATAAAGAAAAAAAAAATGTTAAGTTCAGCCAGAGAGAAAGGTCAGGTCACCTACAAAGGGAAGCTCATCAGATTAACAGTGGATCTCTGTGAAGAAACCCTACAGGCCAGAAGAGAGTGGGAGCCAATATTTGATATTCTTAAAGAAAAGAATTTTCAACCCAGAATTTAATGTCCAGCAAAACTAAGCTTCATAAGCAAAGGATAAATAAAATCCTTACCAGACAAGCAAATGCTGAAGGATTTTGTCATCAACAGGCCTGACTTATAAGAGCTCCTGAAGGAACCATGAAATATAGAAATGAAAGACCAGTACCAGTCACTGCAAAAACACCAAAATATAAAGACCAATGACACTATAAAGAAACTGCATCAACTAATCTCCATAATAACCAACTAGCATCATAATGACAGGATTAAATTCAGATATAACAATATTCACTTTAAATGTAAATGAGCTAAATGCCCAATTAAAAGACACAGACTGGCAAACTGGATAAAGAGTTGAGACCCATGGGTGTGCTGTATTCAGGAGACCTATCACACCTGCAAAGGCTCAAAATAAAGGGATATAGGAATATTTACAAAGCAAATGGAAAGAAAAAAAAAGCAGGGGTTGCAATTAGTCTTTGATAAAACATACTTTAAACCAACAAAGATAAAAAAAGACAAAGAAGGGCATTACATAATGGTAAAGGGATCAATGCAACAAGAAAATTTAACTATCCTACATATATATGCACCCAAGACAGGAGCACACAGATTCATAAAATAAGTTCTTAGAAACCTACAAAGAGACTTAGACTCCCACACAATAATAGAAGGAGACTTTAATACCCTACTGTCAATATTAGATCAACAAGATGGAAAATTAACAAGGATATTTAGACCTTGAACTCAGCTCTGGATCAAGTGGACCTAATAGACATCTCCAGAACTCTCCACCCCAAATCAACAGAATATACATTCTTCTCAGCACCACGGGGCACTTATTCTAAAACAGACCACAGAATTGGAAGTAAAACACTCCTCAGCAAATGTAAAAAAAGGAAATCATAAGAGTCTCTCAGACCACAGTGCAATCAAATTAGAACTCAGGATTAAGAAACTCACTCAAAACTGCACAACTACATGGAAATTGAACAGCCTGCTCTTCAGTGACTCTTGGGTAAAGAACGAAATTAAGGTAAAAATCAAGGAGTTCTTTGAAACCAATGAGAACAACAAGACAATGTACCAGAATGTCTGGGCCACAGCTACAGCAGTGTTTAAAGGGAAATTTAGAGCACTAAATGACCACATCAGAAAGCTCGAAAGATCTGAAATCAACACCCTAACATTGCGATTAAAAGAACTAGAGAAGCAAGAGCAAACACATTCACAAGCTAGCAGAAGACAAGAAATAACTAAGATCAGAGCAGAACTGAAGGAGATAGAGACACAAAAAAACCCTTCAAAAAATCAATGAATCCAGGAGCTGATTTTTTGAAAAAATTAACAAAATAGACCTCTAGCTAGACTAATAAGGAAGAGAGAGAAGAATCAAATAGACACAATAAAAATGATAAAGGGGATATCACCACTGATCCCACAGAAATACAAACTACCATCAGAGAATGCTATAAATACTTCTACATAAATAAATGAGAAAATCTGGAAGAAATGGATAAATTCCTGGACACAGGCACTCTCCCAAGACTAAACAAGAAAGAAGTCAAATCCCTGAATAGACCAATAACAAATTCTGAAATTGAGGCAGTAATTAATAGCCTACCAACCAAAAAAAGCCTAGGACCAGACAGATTCACAGCCATAGTCTACCAGAGGTCCTTCCTAACTCATTTTATGAGACCAGTACCATCCTGATACCAAAACTGGGCAGAGTCACACAAAAAAAGAGAAAACTTCAGGCCAATATCCCTGATGAACACTGATGTGAAAATTCTCTATAAAATACTGGCAAACCAAACCCAGCAGCACATCAAAAAGCTTATCCACAACAATCAACTGGGCTTCATCCCTGGGATGCAAGGCTGTTTCAACATATGCAAGTCAATAAATGTAATCCATCACATAAACAGAACCAAAGACAAAAACCACATGATTATCTCAGTAGATGCAGAGAAGGCCTTCAATAACATTCAACATCCCTTCATGTTAAAAACTCTCAATAAAGTAGGCAGTGATGGAACATATCTCAAAATAATAAGAGTTATTTATGACAAACCCATAGCCAATATTATACTAAATAGGCAAAAGCTGGAAGCATTCCTTTGAAAGCTGGCACAAGACAAGAATGCCCTCTCTCACCACTCCTATTCAACATAGTATTGGAAGTTTCTGCCAGGGCAATCAGGCAAGAACAAGAAATAAACAGTATTCCAGTAGGAGGAGGGGAGTCAAA
This sequence comes from Cebus imitator, assembly GCF_001604975.1. Lineage (NCBI taxonomy): Eukaryota > Metazoa > Chordata > Mammalia > Primates > Cebidae > Cebus > Cebus imitator. Next base: position 8,406,331 of record NW_016107432.1, read on the forward strand.
TTGTCTCTGTTTGGAGATGAAGTAATTCTGTATTTAGAAAACCCCATTGTCTCAGACCAAAAATCTTCTCAAACTGATAAGTAACTTCAGCAAAGTCTCAGGATACAAAATCAATGTGGAAAAATCACAATCATTCCTATACACCAATAATAGACAAGCAGAGAGCCAAATCAGCAGTGAGCTCCCATTCACAATTGCTACAAAGGGAATAAAATGCCTAGAAATACAACTTACAAGGAACATGAAAGACCTCTTCAAGGAGAACCACTGCTCAAGGAAGTAAGAGAGGACATAAACAAACAGAAAATCATTCCATGCTCATGAATAGGAAGAATCAATATCATGAAAATGGCCATACTGCCCAAAGTAATTTATAGATTCAATGCTATTCCCATCAAGCTACCATTGGCTCTCTTTACAGAGTTAGAAAAAAATACTTTAAATTTCATATGGAACCAACAATGAACTGATATAGACAAGACAATTTTAAGCAAAAAGAACAAAGATAGAGGCATCATGCTACCTGACTTCCAACTATACTACAAAGCTGCAGTAACCAAAACAGCATGGTATTAGTACCAAAACAGGCATATAGACCAATGGAACAGAACAGATACCTCAGAAATAACACCTAGCATCTACAAGCATCTGATCTTCAACAAACTTTACAAAAACAAGCAATGGGGAAAGTATTCCCTATTTAATAAATCGTGCTAGGAAAATTGGCTAGCCATATGCAGAAAACTGAAACTGGACCCCTTCCTTATATCTTATACAAAAATTAACTTAAGATGGGTTAAAGACTTAAATGTAAAACCCAAAACCATAAAAATCCTTGAAGAAAACCTAGGCAGTTCCATTCAGGACATAGGCATGGGCAAGGACTTCATGACTAAAATGACAAAAGCAATGGCAACAAAAGCCAAAATTGACAAATGGGATCTAATTAAACCGAAAAACTTCTAGACAATAACAGAACTAGCATCAGAGTGAAAAGGCAACCTACAGAACGGGAGAAAAATTTTGCAATCTACCCATCTAACAAAAATCCAATATCCAGAATCTACAAGGAACTTAAACAAATTTATGAGGAAAAAAAACATCAAATATGGGCAAAGGATATAAACAGACACTTCTTGAAAGAAGACATACATTTATGTGGCCAAGAAGCCTGAAAAAAAAGCTAATCATCACTGATCATTAGAGAAATGCAAATCAAAACCACAATGAGATACCATCTCAGGCCAGTCAGAATGGCGATTATTAAAAAGTCAGGAAGCAATAGTTGCTGGTGAGACTGTGAAGAATAGGAACACTTCTACACTGTTGTGGGAGTGTAAACTAGTTAAACCACTGTGAAAGACACTGTGGTAATTTCTCAAGGATCTAGAACCAGAAATACCATTTGACCCAGCAATCCCATTACCGGGTATATACCCGAAGGATTATAAATCATTCTACTATAAAGACATATGCACACGTATGTTTATTGCAGCACTGTTTATAATAGCAAAGACTCATAACTAACCCAAATGTCCATCAATAATAGACTGGATAAAGAAAATGTGGCACATACACACCATGGAATACTTTGCAGTCATAAAAAAGAATGAGATCATGTTCTTTGCAGGGACATGGATGAAGCTGGAAGTCATCATTCTCAGCAAACTAACACAGGAACAGAAAACCAAACATTGCATGTTCTGACTCATAAGTGGGAGTTCAACAATGAGAACACATGGACACAGGGAGGGGAACAGCACACACAGGGGCCTGGGGCCTGACAGGAGGTGGGGGGAAAGGGGAGGGAGAGCATCAGGACAAATAGTGAATAAATGTGAGGCTTAAAACCTAGATGATGGGTTGATAGGTGCACCAAACCACCATGGCACATGTATACCTATGTAACAAATATGTATATTCTGCACATGTATCCCGGAACTTTTAAAATAAAATAAAATAAACCAAAAAACTGCCAGAAGGTTGAGTTTAAATTGAGCCAGAAGGCTGGGTTTAAATCCTAACACTGACTCCTCGAAGCATTTCTTGGCTTCAGTTTCCACATCTGTAAAATGGGGCCAATAATACCTACTGAATAGAGTTGTTTCAAGAATCGTGAGTTATTGCATGGAGAACATTTGGAGAAGAAGCTGGTACACGCCAGTGGCTTGTCACTGATGGAAGCAGGGAGACAGGCTGGGGGCAGGCAGATTAAGGCACCTGAGCAGGGCCTGGATAGGCATCGCCTCTCAGGAAGAGGGTCAGGGAAATGGGGTACAGCTCAGGGGAAGAGTGAAAGCTTGACCTGGATACATGGAGCATGAACACGAAAAGCCAGAGGCCCGGAAGCCAGCCAGGCTGTGGAGGGGAAGCCCTGCCAAAGGCGATTAATTATAAACAGATTTACACTTGCAAAGGAGGTTCTCCGCTAACAACTATTTAGGTGGGGATTTTTTACACAAACCATTAATGTGACCTTCTCAATGTGCATTTCTAGAGTGATGGACGATTCTCCAAGGTCACGTTGCAGTGGCATGTAGATTCTTAAAAATCGATCCACGCTCGTTAACGCCACCAACAGCTGAAGCTGAGAAAGTTAACTTTGTTTGCCTTTCACAGTTACTGCTGTCCAGCCCGTGCCTAAAATGCAGGCCGGGACCTGCCAGCAGGCTGCTCCAGCCGGGTTCCTCTCCGGCTTTCGGGGCCCCGCCACCCACCTGTCCACCACCAAGAGGGACCTCCTCGGGACACTGATCTAAGCGGGTGCACCCAGCACACCCAACCCCACAGCCTTCCAGGGTCAGCTATGCTGACGGAAGTCCCGGGGTCACAGGAAGGGTCTCCGGGGAGAACGGCTGGCATGGGTCTAGCAGCAAGTCCCGAGTGACCTTGGCAAGCCCCTTCCTCCTCTGCCAGCTTCCTCAGGGGTAAGAAGGGGGTCCAGACGGAGATCATGCTGTGGGCCTCCACGGCCCTGCCCAGCCTCCTTCCCGGGTCCTTGAACGAGCTCCTTTCCTCTGGCTTGGACAAGGGGTTGGGGTTGGCGGTGGGGTGCTCGTCGACCCTGTGCCCGCTCTCTGAGTTGCAAGGCCCTGGGTGGTGACCTGGGACCAGAGGGGCCTGAGTGCGGACGTTGTCCCGAACCGCACGCAGCAGCAAAGGCACCGGCGCCCTCTAGCGGCCTTTGGCCGGAATGACCTCGGGCCGAGGTCCTAAAGGGCTCCCCGGGAGGCTCAGGGAATCCACATTTAACAGCGCTGCGTCTCCACTGCGTGTCAGGACCACGTGCCAGTGAGAGGCACTTGCCTGCCCATGGAAACTCAGTCCTGGAGAGGGACAGGTGCATGGGCAGCACACATAGCGCCTTTTAGCAATGTGACCTTCCCCTTTCCTTATCCACACTTCATCCTTAAAACTGGGCTAAAAATAAAATGACTTCCTGCCAGCAGCTGGTCACCATGACTGTCTCGCCGTTCACACTGTCCCCAGCCTGGACCGAGCCTCCAGCCTCTCTCCCTGCTCTCGCGGCTCCCGCCTTGACCCGCGCAGTTCCTTCTGCACATGGCAGCCGGAAGATGCTCAGAATCCCTCTGCCATCGGACCTCACCATCCTCTGTCCACCACCCTCCAGGGCTTTCCACCCCACCTGGAGGAAAAGCCGAGTCCTAGCCACGGCCTCTGTGATCCTGCAGGATTTGGGCCGCCACGTCTCAGATCTCAGGACATGCTTCTCCCCAGCCCACCGCACTCCGCCACAGCTGCCTGTCCTGCAGCGCAGCAGCCTTCCCGGGAGCGCTCTGCCCCGAGGTAGCAGCTCACCTGGCGTCCTCACCTTCAGGTCCTTCCCTCTGTGTATCCTCCCTGGAGTTTCCATTTTAAATTGCAGCTCTCACCCCACCCCACCCCCATCTCCTCCCAGACTCCACTCCTCTCCACAACACCCACTGCTATCACAGTCTATACTTTATCCATTTCACCTAACGGCTGCCTCCCCCAACCAGAATGTCAGCTCCACGGAGACAAGGACTTCTGTCTGTTTGGCCTCAGCTGTGCCCTGGGTCTGTTGTCCTACATAATTCATTGCAAGTGCTAGAAAATATTTGCAGATTAAACAAACAAACCCATGAGTGAACAAGTCTGGGTTAGTATCAGCCAGTGAATCTTGAGGGGGGGAGCAGAGGCGGGGTGGTGGCAAATGTTATCTCCTAGTATTGTTTCTCTGAGCTAAAGTGGAATACGAAATGATGAAGAGGGGGTATGCTTACTGCTGTGGGGCACAGAAATCCCTTTCTCATAGTGTCCTAACCCCAGCAAGCTCTTGGGGGACGGGGGACATAGAAACTGGGATTTGAAATAAATAGGAATTTTCCCAGGTGAGGTGGATGTCCAGGCCAGGAGGCAGCAAGTGTAGAAGCCACAGAAAGGTGCACAGAAAGGGAGCAGGGTCGCCAGGGTGGCTGGGATCCAGGGTGTGGGGATCCAGGGACCCAGGAGAGAAAAGGAGGAGGAAGGCAGGTGACCACTTGGCACGCACAGGACTTTGCATTAAAAGCAAGCTCTGCCTTCAAAAGCTTGGGTCTTAATGTACAGAGTATGCAGAGGTAGGTCGGGGTTGGGCAGGGAGAGTGAGCACTATTGTGTTCTAGAAAGATTGCTCTGGCTGCTGTACGGAATCTGGAGGGTCAGCCCCAGAAGGCTGCTGCATTAGTCCAGGTCAGAGACCCTGGGCTGGGGGAGGCAGCAGCGGGGAGCTGAAGAGCAGGTGGCGGGTGGGGGATGGAAAGCCCGTAGACCAGAACAATCAGTAGAGGGGCAGGGAGTGACAGGCATGACTCTTGGATCTTATACGGCTCTGACCTGGATGAATGAGACAGAAGCTGCCTCCCATGTCCCTAAATCACTTTTTTCCTCCAGCATTTCCCCATGGTTTTCTGATTGTTAGCTACAGGTATGATTGAAGACCATAGAAAACCTGTTTTATTCCCACTTAAAAATAATTCACAGGGCCTTGCCAATATCGTTGCAAATGCATTGGATGGTGCTGCGGTAAAAGTCAGTATCACCATGGACCACATCAATAGGAGTAGAGCGACCAGAATATAGGAGGTGATACCCCCTGAATACAGGTTGGGGCACTTGTCTCAGCATGCAGTCCAGCCCAGAGTGAACACTGATATGTGTGCCAAGAGGAGGGACCCCCAAACACACATCCAAATAGCCACTAGCAGCGTCAGATGAAGAATCTCAGGGGGCTCACCCTAAAACTAGGAAGACTCAGAGCAGATAAAATACCCAAGAGCTCTGTGGCTGTGGTGTGCCTTGCTTCCATTTGGGGCTGGGGTCCCAAATGTCAAATTAAGACACTCATGGAGGCCAAGCACCGTGGCACACAATCATAATCCTAGCACTCTTGGAGGCTGAAACAGGAGGGTCTCTTCCGTCAGGGAGTTTGAGACCAGCCTGGGCAACATGGCAAAACTCTGCCTCTATTAAAAATACAACAACTAGCCAGGTGTGGTGGCACGTGCCTATAATCCCAGCTGAGGCGACATGACTGCTTGAGTCTGGAGGACAGGGCTGCAGCGAGCAGTGACGGTGCCGCTGCACTCCAGCCTGGGCGACAGAGCGAGGCTGGAGTCTGTTTCAAACAAAACACATAAAGCACGCACAGAAGCCAGAGCTGTCCAGGAATGAAACTGACCGACCTGGGCATAGGAGTAAACCAAGGAGAGATGTCACTCTTGGGAAGAAAATAGAGGGCGTACCTGCATTTGAGGTTGGACAAGGTGACCTTTAGTCATCCTCCCCAAATTGCAGATTCACAAATCTGTGACTGAAACATCCTGAGAAGGGAGCTGTGAGAAGGCCCTGAGAAGCAGCCACCCACGCCTGCCCGGATTCCCACTCCCATCAGGAGAGAACTAAGCCGAGAGAACCACCAGACTTGAGGGTCCCATGTCCACCGCCCCATTCCACAGACTGGTGCACACAGAGTAGAGGGAGGGGCGGACTCACACAGCGTCACACAGCTCACTCCTGCCCTGCGGCCTGAGTTCAAGACCACCGATGCTCCCACTCACTCTGTTTCCTTACATTTCACTTGTGATTTTTTAAAAGGTCAGTTTATTTCCTGTGATCTGCAAGAAAGAAACTGGCATGTGAGAAGGTGAATGTGGGTGGCTGTTTCCAGTTAAACAAGAGAAAGTTTTTCTAACTGTGTCAAAACTGCAGAGGAGAGACAGGGTGGGCTTCATTAGGGTCAGCCCGCGGCCCCAGGCCTGGCTCAGTCACTGTGGCTTTCTCACTCCTCCACATTTGACCAATACCTTTGGTCCCCCCAACCCTGGCAAATCCTTAGGCCCCGCCTGGGGCTCAATGGCAGGCGCCTGAGGTTCTCCAGCCCCTGACAAAGGTCAGTCCGCAGGCCGTCACAGCCAGGGCCCTGCTGACTCCCATGGCTGATGGCCAGCGATCCGAGGCCCCAGGGGCACTGCTTTGCATCACAGGGTGTCGAGCCAGTGGCAGGGACCCGCCCATGCCGGCCAGTCTCCACTCTCTCCACTCCCCAGTCCAACCCAGCCCCGCCCTGCTGCACGGCTCTCAGCCTTGGGCGCTGGGGGCGTTTGGGGCCACCTAGTCCTTTGTTGGTGGCAGGCTGTGCACCGAGGGGTGTGTAGCCACAGCCCCGGCCTCCACCCACGGGATGCCAGCAGCATCACCAGAGGATGGCCCAGTCATGACAGCCAAAAACGCCCCAGACATGGCTGGGTCACAGGCAAAATCAGCCCTGCGTTGAGAAGTTCTGAGCTAGAGCCGACAGCGTCTTCTCTCTTTGCCTTGTTTCCAAAATATTCTTGCGAAGTTCTGCAGGATAAAAAACAATGTCTAAGTTTTTATGTTGGGATGTGGACATGAATGGGAGGTCACAAGCCCTGCCGTGACCCCATGGAGGTCGAGGGTGTTTCACATGGGCTATCATGCATGGACAACACCTTGCTGGCATTGGCTGTGCCAACCCTAATCCAATCCAGCCCTCTCCTATCATGGAGGAAGAAAGTGCTGCCCAGAGAGGTTAAGCAACCAGCCTGAAGTCACACAGCAGGCTTAGTCATCCAACCCCCTATCCAGTGCTCTTTCACCACACTACACCAAGCCTGGATCCAGCCAGCACCCACCAGGAAGCTAAAACTTTGTGGGGGGGGCAAAACATCGCCTTCCAACGGGAACTCAAGACACGGGCAGAACCTCATTTTCATGTTACAATGCTGTGAAAATGTGCACAGCCAAATGTGGTAAAAACATGGGTTGGGGCCAAAGCTGTGGAATGAGAGCACACTGTTTGCCATGTGAGCCGGCCAATAAAAGGAAGAGCAAAAAATTGTTTGTTGCGATTTTAAGGGTCATTTTTCCCCCCTATAAAAAAGAGCAATTTTCATTTACAGGGACCCCGGGCAATTTTCCATCTAATTTGATGTTTTATAATGTCTGCAGAGCCACACAACCTCAGGAGGCTGTGGGGGCTGTAGACGTTTTATTTTCAGATGTTCAAGGTTATTGGTTCATCAAGAGCAAAGGGAAAATGCGGCCGAGTTTTCATGAGTCCTGGTAAGAAAGGGGGCGGGGGATGGTCTGGTGGCTGGAAATGAATTTGCGGTGAAGCCCCCAGCCCTCAGCCAAGTGCCACCCCCATTCCAGTAGCGCCCAGAACACCAGGCTGGTAAGGCTGGGGCAGGGTCATTGCCCCAGGTGAGGAAGCTGGGACCCCCCCCACACACCTCCAGTCCAGAGCGCCCGACCGCGCCGTGCTGACCTGTCCTGCACACACACGGCCCACCCAGCTCTTCTGTGAGGAGTTTTATACATGTTTCCCATTTAATCGTCACAGCAGCCCATGGAGGGTGGGACTGTTATTATCTCTGGTTTTCAGACGAGGAAACTGGGCTTAGAGAAGTTAGCTACTGGCCTGAGGCCACCTGAACAGGAAGTAAGAGGTCTAAATCTAACTTCTCTGTCTACACTGGGGCATAATCCATTCACCACCACCATCATACTAGGTCCTTCCTGCTCACCCAGGCCCCCCTTCTTTTGGCTTCACAAGCTGGGTGCAGGGTAGGGGATGTGGGATACAGACAGTGAAGTGGATACAGACTTTTTTTTTTTTTAAGAGACGGAGTTTTGCTCTTGTTGCCCAGGCTGGAGTACAATGGCATGAACTTGGCTCATGACAACCTCTGCCTCCTGGGTTCAAGTGATTCTCCTGCCTCAGCCTCCACAGTAGCTGGGATTACAGACATGCGCTACCACACCCAGTTAATTTCGTATTTTTAGTAGAGACGGAGTTTCTCCAGGTTGGTCAGGCTGGTCTTGAATTCCCGACCTCAGGTGATCTGCCCAACTTGGCCTCCCAAAGTGCTGGGATTACAGGCGTGAGCCACCGTGCCCACTGGGGATGCATTCTTTACCCTTAGTGCTTATAGGATTGCTGGAGACTTGAAACAGCCACTCAAAACCCATCCCAATGGACAGTGCATCACACAGGGCCTCAGTTTCCTTTTCTGTAAAATGGGCGTGACACCATTGATTTCACTGCAAGGTTATGAGGCTTCAATGAGATAACACCATTGGAAAAAAGCCTGGTCTTGACAGCAAGGGTTGCCCTGGCCTGCTGAGATAGCAAAACAAAGAAGGGGTTATGGGAGTAAGGCCTAGAGGCGGAGGGTGAGAAAAGACGGAGCGAGGAGGATAAGGAATGGAAGATAGCAAAACGAAGAAGGGGTTATGGGAGTAAGGCCTAGAGACGGAGGGTGAGAAAAGACGGAGCGAGGAGGTAAGGAATGGAAGCGGAGAAGCACAAGGACAGCTGAGAGAAGAGCACAGTTAGGGTCCCCGTGGCTGGGTTTTTCCTGAGCACTTAGAGTATGCCAGGCTTCGGGCTGGGGGCTTCATGTGTGTAAAGCCATTCAATTTCCAACAAGGAGAGTGGAGGTGGTTATTTCTACTTTACAGATGAACCCTCTGCTGCAGAAACCGTGACACGGGCGTGGATCCCACCCTGAAGGTTGTTGTGACAAGGCTCTCAACACAACCTGGGGACCTAGAGGCACAGTGGGGCAAAAAGGCAATCACATTCTCGGCTCCAGGGACAGGCCCCTTCTTTCCTAAGATCTCTCTTCTTCCAGAGCTATCTCTGTGCCCAGTAACTCAGAAAGCAGGGAGGGACGTGGGAGAAAGCAGGGAGGGACCGTGGTAAATGCAAACGTTTTTGTTTTACACAATACCTGCCCTTATAGAAATGGAGAATACTGCGGATGGGCTCGGAGAAAATGAAAACCTCCTGAATCCCAATCCTTGGACGCTGATGCATACATTTCCAAATATTTATACCAAGTGGGATCATAATGCGGCTTGCGTTTTGCAAGTTCTTTTCGAACATAATTATCATAACGGAAAGCTTTCCACGTCAGTTAATATTCTTGGGCAGCACTGAAATGCTAACAGGGTGTGCCACAGTGCAGCCATTGCGGAATGCTGTCTAACCATTTCCCAGCTCAGCAGGCCGCCCTCCACCCGCTCTTGCTTTCCATGGGTCAGTCACCCACGATCAGCTGAGCTCTAGAAATGGATGAGTGCAGGACAATAAGATACTCTGAAAGAGAGAGAGACCATATTCACATAACTTTTGTTACAGTAGATTGTTATAATTACAGTAGATTGTTATAATTGTTCTTATATTACAGTAGACTGTTATAATTGTTCTAGGTCTCATCGTGCCTAATTTATAAATTAAACTTTATCATAGGTATGTGTCTATGGAAAGACATAGCGTATTTAGTGTTTGGTACTACCTGAGGTTTCACGCACCCACTGCAGGTCCTGGAACACACCCCTGCAGATAAGGGGGTAAATTGGTATTTGTGATGATTTAGAAGGTGGCATTGGATACCCTCATAACTAAGGTTCACATCGTCATTTGCAGGAAAAAGGCTGTGTGATGACAACATCACACAGGCTCCAGGAACAGAGAGGAAAGACAGAGGGGCTTGCGGGAAGAGAAGGGAAAAGCGGTGAGCGGAGGGAAGAGAAGCTGGTGGTATTCGCATCCAGGTCATAGAAGGTGCGGAAATTCCCTGCTTGTCAAAACAAGAGAGGAAATGGAGGGCTCTCATCTCAAGGGCACGGGCGAAGCCCAGCCAGCCAGGGGCTTGTCGGCTGCATGTTTCCTCTATCTTGGGGAGCTGGGGAGGCCCCCAGCTGCTTCTGCTTCCCCCAATCCAGCGGCAGCTCCACTGAGCTGTGACAACTTCTCTGTGTGTGCCCCATCCCAGCTGGCCTGCACAGCCTTGAGGACAAGGACCACATTGGAATCATTTGTCTGTTGCCCAAGTATCTTGTGTAGGGCTGGGCACAGAGTCACTAGCAGTGAATGAGCACGTGAGAGAATGAATGAGTGAATAGTTCTTATAGAATTTAGAGAGGGCTCAGTCAGGTGCACAAAGGAGAAGCAATGGGAGGCTGTTTTCTGACCCCGTCGTTAGAGAGTCAGAGGAACTGATGAGACATTGACTTGATTTCTTCTCTGCTGTTGGTTGATTCTGCATGTCCAACAAATTACCAAACCTCTCTGCCATCCAGTTTCCTTGTGGGTAAACTGGGGACGATGGGAGGTGTTGCTGGGGCTGATGAAGGTAAGACGGGTGGCATTTTACTGTATGTAATTACACCCAAAAAGACAAAGGGAGGGTGAAAGCTCTAAGCCAGGCGCCTGGCATCAAGAGGATACTGAGTGTTAGAAAATCTGTGTGTTTTAAGGGGTCCCAGGATTTGTTTTAATCAAATGTGGTAAGACCCAAAGGAGTGACTGTCATGAATGAAAAGTTTTTATCTCACAGATCCCTAGAAATGAGAGGTACCGCACCCCATGCGAGCCACCAGGGTCAGTCAGGAGGCAGAGAGGGTGGAAACATGTGGGCAAGAGCCTTTGCTGAGGTTTCCATGGGAAGGAAGTGGCAAAGCCGGGTAGCTACACTGGGTTGTCTAGGGGCACAGAGGGGAACAGTGGTCCTGACTGACAGCTTGAGGTGGGTGGAGTGTAGGATCCAGACTGCTTGGTTTACATCTGAAAGTCACACTCACAGGAGCGGTTTCCAATCTGTAGAAACTGGCTAGCCCTGGGAAGGGGCAGCCTCTCTAAGGTCTGCAAGACACCAGACATCACAGCATCAGAACACAGAAAATAAAAGACATGGTTTATATACTATGAGGCCCAATGTGATAACAGGGCTTTAAAATCAGCTGGATTCAAATCCCAGTTTCATTCCTTTTTCATTGGTGGCTTTTAATTTTTTAATTTTTATTTTTTGAAATAGGGTCTCCTGGAACCAACCCAAATGCCCATCGATGATAGACTGGACAGGGAAAATGTGGCACATATACACCATGGAATATTATGCAGCCATCAAACCATGGAATATTATGCAGCCATCAAAAATGATGAGTTCGTGTCCTTTGTAGGGACATGGATGAACCTGGAAACCATCATTCTCAGCAAACTGACACAAGAGCAGAAAATCAAACACCACATGTTCTCACTCATAGGTGGGTGTTGAACAATGAGAACACATGAACACAGGGAGGGGAACATTACACACTGGGGTCTGTTGGGGGGAAACAGGGGAAGGACAGTGGGGGGTGGGGAGTTGGGGAGAGATAGCATGGGGAGAAATGCCAGATATAGGTGATGGGGAAGAAGGCAGCAAATCACACTGCCATGTGTATACCTATGCAACAATCTTGCATGTTCTTCACATGTTCCCCAAAACCTAAAATGCAATAAAAAAAAAAGAAATAGGGTCTCATTCTGCCACCCAGGATGGAGTACAGTGGTGTGGTCACAGCTCACTGCAGCCTCAACTTCCCAGGTTCAAGCAATCCTCCCATCTCGTGTAGCTGGTGTACGCCATCATGCTTGGCTAGTTTTTCAAAATTTTTGTGGAGATGGGGGTCTCACTTTGTTGCCAAAGCTGATCTTGAACTCCTGTGCTCAAGCAATCCTCCTATCTCAGCCTCCCAAAGTACTGAGGCTGCAGGCATGAACCACCATGCCCAGCCTCGTTGTGTGGCTTTTAGCAAGTCACTTAGCCATTCTGAGTCCCTGAGCCATCAGCTGTAAAATGATGGCAGCTGCTACCTCTAGTGGTGTGTCAAGGGGGCCAGCCAGGCCTCTGCCTGGGACATGGCTCAGTAAGGGCATGGAAACATCACTGGCGTAAATCAGAAATCCAGCTTAGTTAGCACAGCCCTCCGTGCACGATCGCTTACAGAGTTGGACAAATGGGAACTTGCACCCTGGTCCTGCCAGTGTGGACACTGCCTGGAGTGGAAATTGAACCACGCTATTCCCCGGATGACCCACCTCAGCTGTATATTTCTGTGCCAGGCTCTCCGCAAGTTGTATCCACTTGGCTCCAGCCATCAAGGGGAATGTGAAGTTGCAAATCACAGCCAGCTGAGATTCAGAAACAGAATGAAGTATTATGCAGGGCTGTTGACCCCAGATGAGGGCTTTATTTTATTATCTACATTTTAGACTCTTTAATATGCCTCCCAAGATGCTGTCTGGTTTGGAAAATCACCTGTAAAAAATGCACATAATAAATCTCTTATTTTGAGCATAGCGAGGCATGGAATTTTTATTAATAAAAATAAGCTCCTCTCTGCAACTCATCAAATAAGCATTCCAGAAGTATTTAAAGACAATCTATTGAAAGGATGCCAGCTGGTCCACCTCCCAGAGCAACCAGCCAGTCTCAGCTGGGCCTCCTCTGCTCACAGGTGAGGGTGTTCTGGAAGGTGCCGGCATCTGCCCCCTTCCCTGTCATCTCGTGGGTCCCAGTCATTCCCAACCTTGGGCAAATTCATCCACTGCCTCTCTCCCTGGAAAAATCACGCAAGGGCATAGGACCTCCTTCTGCTCCCTTATCCTGAACTAGACCCTCCCCATCCTGCCATCCCTGGGGCTCCTGGCCTCCTGTCTCCCTTCCCCCTTCATCAGACACTCTGAATATCTTGTCCGTAGGACAAGGAGAAGAAAACACCCTGTGTGTCCATTACGGGGAAATGGAGGGGCGATGCAATACCTGATGTATAAGTGACAGATTCCACCACTTTATAGCATCATGGTGGGTCTTAAGACCTCACACAAGGCTGAGAGGGAAGAAAGAAAGAAGAAAGTAGAGGAAGAAAGGACAGAAGGAAAGAAGTAAGAAATGGAGAAATCGAGATATATACCCAAAAGATCTTACAAAACAATAAAAATATATCCATACAAATAGCAGCACATATTTTATAATAAAATACACGTCAAAACTGTAGAATGGTTGACTATGGGAGGAACGGAGCTGGGGTATGGGGCTAAGAGGGAAAAACTCAGTGAGAATAAAGGCTTTCTCCAGCTAGATGGGGATGAGGTCGGTAAATAAGGAGATGGTCACCATAATCCTCTGCATCTGAGGCCCCATAAAGAAAGAAAAACCAAACACACGCACGTACACACACACACACACACACACACACAGACACACACACACACACAGAGAGAGAGAGAGAGAGGCAAATCCTACTCTAAAAATGATAAGTTTTTTATTATTCCAATGAGTCATGCTTGCTCTATGTCTGGCTTTGGACATGCAATTCCCTCTGCATGAAATGCTGTTCCCCACCCTTTCAGCCACTCAACTTTGCCCATCCTTCAGCTCTCTGCTCCATCTCCTGTCCTTCCCCTACCTGCCCCACCTGGACCAGGCGGCTGGACCTGTTGGATTAGTCAGCTCAGGCTGCTCCAACAGAACACCACAGACCTGGCCGCTCAAAGAACAGAAGTTCTTTTCTCACAGTTTGGCAGGCTGGAAGTCCAGGATAAAGGTGCAACAGGGTTGGATCCTGGTGAGGCCTCTACCAGGCTTGTAGACGGCCGCCTTCTTGCTGTGTCCTCACACAGCCTTTCCTGTGTGGGTGCTCAAGGGGAGAGGGCTCTGGTGTGTCTTCCTTGCCTTATGAGGACACCAGCTGTACCAGATTAGGGCCCCACTCTCATGGTCTGATTTTCATCTTAATCACCTCCCTAAAGGCCCTACCTCCAAAGACAATCCCACTCTGAGATATGGGTTTAGGGCTTCCACATGTGAATGTGTGGAGAGGGGGGTCACAATTTAGTCCCCAACACAGCTCCTGTCCTTGTTTGTTTTCCTTCTAGAGTTTCTCACGCACCTGCATGTATCTGAGACGATCCTCTGAGCACACCGATGACAGGACTCACTCACCTTCTTCGATGGTCATCCTTGCCTGCTCAAACACCTCTGTCCCCTCCTCACTGCAAAACCACAGGCCTGCATGATGTTTCAATTGGCAAATCCAAAGGCCCCTCTTAGCCCACGTCCCTGGGACTTCCCCATGAGAACCTGCCTTGCCTGGCCCTTGGGCTGTGTCCTGTTTTCCCCTCCCCTCCCCTCCCCTCTCTCTCCCTTTCCCGGGAGCAGTGGCTTCTTGCTGCTTCCGCATACCAGCCTGGCTCCCCTGGGCCCACTCCCATTCCTCTCTGCATGGTTCCTGGGGCGTGTCTCCACACCATAACTCCCCTCTTCCCTGGCTCACTGGCCATGTGGATGCCACAGGCCCCTCCATCTCGGTACACCCTGAATGAATTCATCCCTTTCCCCCACAAGCCTATTATCTGGCCCCACCACTGGTGACACTGGAGACCTGGGCATCCTCTGTGACTCCATCAATCCCTCCATTGGACCAAATGCTGTCCTCCCGTCTCAGCTCCCTGTAGGATGGGGCCTGCTTTGCTGTGCAGGAGAGGAGAGAAGAGAAGATGCGGGAAGCAGAGGCTGGACTAAGAGTCCTGCGGGAGGCAGATTTTGAGACAAGCAAGTGAAGGCATCTGGGTAAACAGAGAGGAAGGTGTTCCACTGGTCTGCTCGTGGCTCCATCCCAGCCAGGAAACAGAGACTCTCAAACTGTGTAGCTGAGATGACTTTATTACAAAGACTACTCATCAACTTGTGAACAAGGTTTGGTTACCAGCAAGGGACAGTACAGAACCTGGAGGCTGAGGGCAGGGGTGGTGTCCCTGCTCCTAGGCCTGATGGGGAGTGAGCACGTGGTCAGTGGAACAGAGACAGAACTACAAGGTGGGGACAACAGGCCAGAGCAGTGAGGCTCCAGCAGACAGAAGCAGCCAGCCCTGAGCAATCTCGTGTGTTCATGTACATGTGCATTATTGTTTAGGTATGACAAGGCTGGCAGACTGGGAGAGGACTGGCACTGAAAAGATCACTTGTCCCTCAGAGTTCCCAATAGGAAACGACCCACCATGCTATGAAGAGCCTTGGGGAAACACCTGGGTGGGTCAGGAGGCAGGGAGGGGGAAAGGGTGGGCAAGAGCCTCCACTGAGGTTTTGGTGAGAAGGAACAAAAGAGGCAGGGCAGGCAGGCTTAGGTTTGCTGGGCTGAATAATTGTGTCTGCTCTGGGGCACAGAGTTGCTGCCCTGAGTTGTCTGGTTCCTGGCCCTGGGGTGATCAGGGCAGGTGGAGTGGGACAGCCCCGTGGGGAGGCGGTGGAGGATGTGGGCTCTGGATCAGTTGGTTGGCATTTGAAAAGCACACTCTTGAGTGAATTATTGTCCATTTCTAAATTGACCAGCCCTGGGAGGGGCAGTCCCTCCAGGACTGTCAAGGTCTCAAAGGCCAAAGAATCTGAATACAGAAAGTAAAAGACATGGCGTATATGCCACACAGAGAGGGAGCTACAGGAACCAACACCACCGTCACTCTCCTCCCACACTCGGACCTCCTGCTGATGTCACCCCTTGGCCAAACTCAACAGGAATATGGAGGATGGGGGAGAAGGCTGGGGCAGTGAGGGAGGGGAGTGGCTCTGAAGAGGGACCGGACTCAGCAGCCAGTAAACTAAACCCCTGTGCAGGTGAGAGTTCTTTACTCCTGAAATCTTCCCAATAACTGCTAGTTGAATGGAGTTGCAATCAGCCTGGGGAGAAAGCAGAAAGCTCACTGAAGGAAAAGCATCCTGGTCTGGGTTTTGAGGGATGAATAGGCGTTTTCCAGGGAATGCTAGACACATAAACGGAAGAGCACAAGCAAAGGGATGGAGATTAACACAATATGTTTGGCAAGCTGCAAGCTTCGCAACGGTTCTGGATTGTGAAATTTCTGGGGAGGAGGCTGGCACAGAGCAGATTCCCTGGGAGTGTCTCTGCCCTGGGTCACTTCATTCTCCTCTCTGGGCCTCTCTGCAAAGCAATGTGATCATGGGTGTAAAGTGCTTCCAAGGGGGCTAGTACAGAGGGAAATGCTTGGTAAGTGCTGGTGATTATCATAATGATTATTAGTATGTCTAATAACATCACCTCGCCTACTTTCCAGGCCTCTGGGGTGCCCCAGATAGGACAACAGATTAGAAGTTCTTTGAAAAACAAAGGGCCAACACAACCCAAGGCAGAAGCAAGGCCACGGGGCTCAGGGAACCATCTCCTGTGGGCAATAGTCGGAGTGGTGTCAGGCCAGGGGAGTGGTGTCAGGCCCAATGGCTCTGGCGCTCTGAGACAAAGATGATGGCTGGCCTGTTTGGGATTCTCCAGCCTCATTGATCAAATGATTCAGAGGATGAGGGAGAATGCCAGGGTCCACTTCCCATCTGTGATCAGCCTTGACTCCAAGCCCATACTCCACACCCAGTTTTCTGGACGAGGGAGAAATAGCCCTCAGGGGCCAAAAAATATAATACCCTTGGATGCCCCTGGCTGTGTGAGACTGTCTGAGAGGCCTTTATCACAGCACACAGCGGCTGCCAAAGTCAGACCTAACCCCTTCCCAGGAAATTCTTGGCTCTGCTTGTGAGCAGCCCATCTGGTGGAATTAATTTCAGCCTATATGATGCTAACGCCATGCAAACAGAGACATATAAAACAGTCCTCCCAAGGCTTTGCATGGCAATAAAGACTGAACCGTGCTTAATTTATGCACACTGCAAGGCTACCCCTCTGCAGGAAAGCATAAAGCCATCCCTGTGGGAGCCGATCAGTAAGGGGTTCTTCGTGCCCCTGGGCCTCACAGAGGGAGCTCATTCCCTCTTCCCAGGCTCCTTCCATCTTTCTGTGGGGATTGTAGATTTCCAGACTTGGGCTCTGGCTTTTATCAGGGAGATAGCCATGGTGTAGGGGATCTTCAAGGGCCGTAGAATGGGAGGTAGAACTATGTCCTTGGTTCCACGCAAACCACTGGGGAAGGGACACTAGGAAGGTGATCTGCATCCTGGAATCACGGGGGCTGTCATCTGCTAATGCTGGAAAGATATTTTGACATCATCCAATTCAGACCCAGGTGAGTTCAGAGATTTAAAATGACACAACCAAAGTCACTCCACACACTCATGGAAGGATCTGGACTTTGACATCGGAGTAGGGGTGAGGCAAGTTCACAGATTTGGAGTTGGATTGTCCTGGGTTAGAACCAGGATAATAACTTCAAGCAAGTTATTTCAACTCTCTGTGCTTTGGTTTCCTTGTTCATAAAATAAGGGCACTTGGGAATTCTGGGAGGATTAAAAGAGATAATGTTTGTTCAGCATAACCACATGCCCAGCATATAGTAAACACCCAGTAATAGTAGCTACTGTTATTATGGCTTCTGAGTAAATGCTTATTTTAGTGTGGATTTCTTTCAAGCCGAGACAGGGATTTAGGCATAAGCCGTGATATGTTTGGGACCTGTGTCCCCACCACAATCTCATGTCGAATTCTAATCCCCAAAGTTGGAGGTGGGGCCTGGCGGGAGGTGATTGGCTCATGGGGGTGGTCTTTCATGAACGGTTTAGCACCATCCCCTGAGTGCTGCTTTTATTTATGACAGTGAATGAGTTACCACAAGATCTGGTTGTTTAAAAGTGTGTAGCACCTCCACTCTCTCTCCCTTGCTCCCGCTCCGGCCATGTGAAATGCCTCACTCCCCATTTGCCTTCCACCATGATTAAAGGCTTTCTGAGACCTCCCCAGAAGCTGAGCAGATGCCAGAGTCATGCTTCCTGTACAGCCAATGGAACTGTGAGCCAATTAAACTTTTTTTTCTTATAAATTTAAGTCTTGGATATTTCTTTATAGCAGTGTGACAATGGACTTAAACAAGTGGCTTGTTAAGGAAGATGATCCCAGGAAGCAGGAGTAAGAGAACAAGGTGGGCAAGGCAGGAAAGCAGGAAAAGAAACCAATGTGAGGGTTTGTTATTGTCTTAGTCCAGTCATGCTGCTGTAACAAAATACTATAAACTGGGTGGCTTATAAACAACAGCATTTATTTCTTACAGTTCTGGAGGCTGGCAAGTGCAAGACCAAGCCACTGCCGATTCAGTGTCTGGGGGAGCCTGCTTTATGGTTTCTAGATGGGGCCTTCTTGCTGCATCTTCACATGGTGGAAGGGCCAAGAGAGCTCTCTGGGCCCTCACTTATCCCAGTCATGAGGGCTCCACCCCCATGAACTAATCATCTCCCAGAGACCCCACCCTCTAATACCGTAATATTGGTGATTAGATTTCAACACATGAATTTGGAAAGATTCAAATGTTCAGATCATAACAGTTATCATGAGTGCTGCTGTGGATAATGGGAGCTCAATTCTGCTGGTGGACTTTACAGAGAAATTTGTAAAACTATCATGGATATAAAAAAGACCTAAATAAATGAAGTGATGGAGCATGGAAGAACCAGAGTGATAGTACATTATTTTTGTTTTTCTTTTCTTTTCTTTTCTTTTTCTTTTTTTGAGATGGAGTCCCACTCTTATTCCCTAGGCCAGAGTGCAATGATGGGATCTTGGCTCACTGCAACCTCTGCCTCCTGAGTTTAAGTAATTCTCCTGTCTCAGCCTCCAGAGTAGCTGGAATCACAGGCAATGCCTGGCTAATTTTTGTATTCTTAGTAAAGACAGGGTTTCACCATGTTGGCCTGGCTGGTCTTGAACTCCTGACTTCAAGGGATCCACCCACCTCAGCCTCCCAAAGTGCTGGGATTACAGGCATGAGCCACCATGCCTAGCTTGTATTATATTGTTAAAAGCAAAACCGTAGACAATTTAAGTTCAAAAGAGTTTAACTGAATGAAGAATGATTTGCAAATCAGGTGGCCTTCTGAGCCAGAATAGGCTGTGAGACTCCAGTGCAACCATGTGGTGGAAGAACATTTATGGCCAGAAAAAGGAAAATGATGTACAGAAAATGGAACTGAGGTACAGAAATAACTGGATTAGTTACAGCTCGGCATTTGCCTTATTTGAACAGTTTGAACAGTTGGCTTCTTTAATTCGCCCAAACACAGTCCCCCAAAATCTTAACTCATTCCAGCATTAACTCAAAAGTCCAAGTTAAAGTGTCATCTGAGACAAGACAAGTTCCTTTTGCCTATGAGCCCATAAAATCTAAAATAAGTTAGTTACTTCCAAGATACAATCGAGGCACAGGCATTGGGTAAATACAGAGTACAGGCATTGGGTGAATATTTCCTCTCCAAAAAAGGAGAAATTGACCAAAACAAAGGGACTACAGGTCCCATGCAAGTCCAAAACCCAGCAGGGTAGTCATTAAATCATAAAGCTCCAAAATCTTCTTTGACACCATGTCTCACATCTAGGGCATGTTAATACAAGGAATGGGCTCCCAAGGCCTTGGGCAGCTCTACTCCTATGGCTCTGTGGGGTACAGCCCCCATGGCTGTTTTCATGGAATGGTGCTGAGTCCCTGAAGCTTTCCCAGGAGCATGACGCAAGCTGTCAGTGGATCTACCATTCTGGGATCTGGAGGATAATGGCCCTCTTCTCACAGCTCCACTAGGCAGTGTCTCAGTGGGCACTCTCTGTGGGGGCCCCAACACCACATTTCCACCCCCTGCACTGTCCTACCAGAGGTTATACATGAGGGCTCCACCTGTGCAGCAGACTTCTGCCTGGACATCTAGGCATTTCCATACATCTTCCAAAATCTAGGCGGATGTTCCCAAACCTCAACTCTTACCTTCTGTGCACCCACAGGCCCAACACCATATGGAAGCTGCCAAGACTTGGAGCTTAAATCCTCTGAAGCAATGGCCTGAGCTGTACCTTGATCTCTTTTAGCTACAGCTGGAGCTGGAGCACCGGAATCCAGGATGCCATGTCCTAAGGATGCACAGGGATGAAGAGCCCTGAGCCCAGCCCACAAAATCATTTTTCCCCCTTAGGCCTTCAGTTCTGTGATGAGAGGGGCTGCACTGAAGGTCTCTGAAATGCTCTGGAGACATTTTCCCCATTGTCTTGGTGATTAACATTCAGCTCGTCTTTACTTATGCAAATTTATTTAGCCTGTGGCTTAAATTTCTCTTCAGAAAATGGGTTTTTCTTTTCTAGCACATGGTCAGTCCTCAAATTTTCCAAACTTTACACTCTGTTTCCCTTTTAAACATAAGCTCCAATTTTAGACTATCTCTGTGAATGCATATGAGCATACATTTTCAGAAAAAGCCAGGTCACCTCTTGAATGCTTTGCTGCTTAAAAATTTCTTCTGCCAGATATCCTAAATCATCTCTCTCAAGGTCAAACTATCACAGATCTCTAGGACAGGAGGAAAATATTGGCAGTCTCTTTGCTAAAAGCATAGCAAGAATTACCTTTACTCCAGCTTCCAGTAAGTTCCTCATCTCCATCTGAGACCACTGCAGCCTGGACTTCATTGTCCATGTCACTATCAGCATTTTGGTCACAACCATTCAACAAATCTCTAGAAAGTTCCAAACTTTCCCACATTTTCCTATCTTCTTCTGAGCCCTGCAAAACTGTCCCAACCTCTGCCCATTACCCAGTTCCAGAGCCACTTCCACATTTTCAGGTATCTTTATAGCAATGTCCTGGTTTCCTGGTGCCAATTTTCTGTATCAGTCCGTTCTCACACAGCTATAAAAAACTATCTGAAACTGGATAATTTACGAAGAAAAGAGGTTTAATTGGCTCACAGTTCCACAGGCTTAACAAGAAGCATGGCTAGGAGGACTCAGGAAACTTACAATCAAGGTGAAAGTCAAAGGGGAAGCAAGCAACTTCTTCACATGGCAGCAGGGGAGAGAGAGAAAGAGGTGGGGGAAGGGCCACAAACTTTTAAACAACCAGATCTCATGAGAACTCACTCACTGGAATAGTAAGGAGGAAGTCTGCCCCTATGAATCAATCACCTCCTACCAGGCCCTCCTTCAATATGTGGGGATTACAGTTCAACATGAGATTTGGATGGGGACATCCAAATTATACCAACAGTCTATTAATTGATAAGGGATGAGCAAAATGTCTTCACACACATGCACACACACACACACACACAAAATGAAAGACTACTCAGCCTTAAAAAGAAGGGAAATTTTGATATATGCTACAACATAAGTGAACTGTGAAGACATTATGCTAAGTTAAATAAGCCAATTACGAAAGAACAAATATTTTATAATTCCACTTTTAAATGAGGTGCCTAAAATAGTCAGTTCACAGAGACAAAAAGTAGAATGGTGGGTGCTAGGGGATAGGGGAAGGGGAATGGGGAGTTAGCATTTAATGGCAAAAGAGTTTCAGTTGGTGAGGATGAAAAAGTTCTGGGGATGGATGGTGGTGATGGTTACACAGCAACATGAATGTACTTAATGGCACAGGACTATAGACTTTAAAATGTTTAAAATGGTAAAGTTTTATGTGATGTGTATTTTATAACAATAAAAAAGAATCACAAGCATGTGAATAATTGTGACTACATAGAAATTTAATGCCTATGAGGCAAAAGGCACCACAAAACATTTAAAAGACAGCTTAAGAGAACATATTAGCAACCTTTAGCATAAGCAACAAATTAAAATGCTTTTAAGCCCTTCAGAGAAAGGCAAACAGCATAATAGAAAATAAATGGACAAAATACATTAGAGATGGTTGGGTGTGGTGGCTCACTCCTGTAATCCCAGCACTTTGGGAGGCTGAGGAGGGTGGATCACCTGAGGTCAGGAGTTCAAGTCCATCCTGGCCAGCCTGGCAAAACCCTGTCTCTACTAAGAATACAAAAATTAGCTGGACCTGGTGGTGTGTGCCTATAATCCCAGCTACTAGGGTAGCTGAGGCAGGAAGATTTCTTGAACCTGGGAGGCAAAAGTTGCAGTGAGCTGAGATCATGCTACTGCTCTCCAGCCTAGGCAAAAGAGCAAGACTCTGTCTTAAAAAAAAAAATATATATATATATATATACACAGATATATTTATATGTTAGAGACTATATATATGTTATATATATTTGTTAATTTGTTATATATAAAACATATATATATATGTTAGAGACAATTCACAGAACAGAAAGTCCAAATGGTATATAAACATATAAGATGCTCGTTCTTGCTAAGAATCATAAAACCGAAAGATCAGGCAATGACAACACCATATAGCAATCACCAGACAGGCAAACAATATTAAGTCTGATAACAGTGGTGTGGATAGGATTTTTGCAGATGGGAAATTCTGCACAATTCCAGAAAGGTATAAGTATGCAGTGACTTGAGAGCAACTGACAATATTCAGTAAAATGAAAAATGCATGCAGTTTGGAGAAGATCATTGCAATATGCATCATCGACAAAGGGTTTGTATCAAAAATATATAGCCATACCCACAGAGCCATCTAACAACTATATTGTAGCCACCCTCAGATCCCTTGTGATACCTGAAAGCACCAAAAAGAAAACCATCAAGTCCCTCTCTCTGGCTCTCTAGATGTTTCAGATGGGAGGAGACAGAAATGTATGGTTAGATATAGGTTAGGTTTTGTTTCAGTGATGGATTTCTAATTTCTTATGACATTACTAAAAATAATTAAAAGATAGATGATAGTGTCTTAGGCTGTTTGTTCTACTATAACAAAATACCTGGGACTGGGTAATTTATAAGAAATATAAATTTATTAACAATAGAAATTTATTCTCGCAGTTCCGGAGGCTGGGAAATCCAAGATCAAGGTGCTGGTTGATTCAGCGTCTGGTGAGAGCCTATTCCCTGCTTCCAAGATGACACCCCATTGCTGTGTCCACACAAGGTGTGAAGGTAAAAGGGACAGATACTGTCCTCACACGACAGAAGAGATATGAGGAAATGAGCCCATGCTTTCAAGCTCTTTTAAAGGCCCCTTGTGATGTTGTAAAATATGTATTTGGTCTTGGTCTTCATCCCCGTGTCCTGGTATCCAGCTCTAAAATCCTTAGAATCTTCAAAATGATGTGCCTTTTTATATACTAAGGAGTTGACTGATGACTGGCAGCCCCTATGTAGCTTCAGGATGGGGGTTGGTCTCTGGAAAAACCAAGGGAGGATTAGAAGATTGGATGTTTCAGCACCCCCACCCCAAACTCCAAGAAGGAGAGAGGGGCTAAAAGTTATCTTGATCACCAATGGCCAATGATTTAATCAATCATGCCTATGTAATGAAGCTTCCATTAAAAAAAAAAAAAAAAAAAAAAAAAAGAACTGGGTTTGGAGAGCTTCAGAATAGCTGAACACATGGAGGTTCCTGGAGGGTGATGCACCTGGAGAGGGCATGGAACTCTGGGTCCCTTTCCCCATATCTCACGCTATGCATCTCTTCACCTGTATCCTTTGTAATATCCTTTATAATAAACTAGTAAATGTAAGTAGGTATCTCCTTGAGATCTTTGAGCCACTCTAGCAAATTAATCCAACCCAAAGACAGGGTCTTGGGAATCCCAGTTTATAGCCAGTGGGTCCGAAGCACAGATAAGGCAATCTGCAGCTTGTGATTGGCATCTGAAGTAGGGGGAAGCCTTGCGGGACTGAGCCATCAGCCTGCGGGATCTGACACTGTTTCCAGGTAGACAATGTCAGAATTGAACTGACAAGACACCCTGCTGGTGTGCATTACAGAACTGACCGCTTTTTTGATGCGTGGAGGAAAACCCCCACGTATCTGGTGACAGAAACATGTTGTGAGAATTTATTAAAAGAAACTGAGTTTGTTTATTTCCATATTCACAGAGCCTTAATCCCATCCGTAAAGCTCTCACCCTCAAGACTTAATCACCTCCTAACTGTCTCACCTCTTACTACTATCACCCTGAGATTAAGTTTCAACCCATAAAATTTTTTTGATACATTCAGACCTAGACGGATAGATACACACATAGAGAGATGATAAATAGATGACAGACAGATAAAAAGAAAGAATGAACAAACAAACAACTGAGCCATGTATGGACCACTGATGAGAGTTTGTTGAATCAAGAATGATGGATAGTTTAGTTCTGTGCACTAATAAAAGAAGAAAGAAACAACAGCAGAGGGAGAGATGGAGAAAGGAAAATGCATATTCTCTCTGACTCAATAGGTACAGTCCTTGGTCTGTATGCTAGAGCTTTTGCACAAGAAGATACAAATAACAGTGTTCCTTTCAGTGCTGTTTATAATGTCAAAGAATTGACACCAACATGTACACCATTCAATACAGAAATGGAAAGATCATTGGTAGCATAGTTATATGACTTAATATCATGTAATAGTTAAAATATACTAGTCAGATCTGTTTGGATCAGCAAGGTTAGAGGGTGAGAACAAGGCAAAGTGGGAAAAAGATAAGTTGTACAAAAACATGTACAGTAAGAAATGTCTGTAAAATTTAAAGCCCAGAAAACAATATTACATATGGTATTTTTTTACGAATACATGCATATACTGTAAAAACATGAAAACTTGGAAAGGAAAGTTACCCTTATATTCAGAAAACAGTTGTCTCTGGGATACTACAGAGAGACTGGGCCCAGAGAAGGGCAGAGATGACACCCCAGCTATATCTACAGTGCTTAATTTCTTTTGAAAATAAAAATTTGAGCAAATAGGAGAAAATATTAACATTAGGAAACCCTGGTGGTAGAGCATGGGTCTTTGTTATATTGCCCTTGGTAATTGTTTTTGTGTTTGAAATTTTTAAATCAAGAACAAAATAAAAGAAAGGATTCAGGATTTCTCTCAGTAGGATCCAGTATTTCTCTCCAGAACATTTCGAAGCCACCCTCAGTGCCAGCAGGAAGCCTAAAGCCTCAGGGAAGGAAATCAAGAAGCGCCTCTAGGTCCAGTTAGAGGGATTCACGAAAGTTCACTGGACACTTGGGTCCGTTTGCTTCCCCTCTCTAAGCCTCGGTTTCCTCATCTGTAATATGAACGCAATGGCGCATTTGCCTCACAGAACTGGTGAGAATTGAATAGGCTGAGCTCTGGTTCATTGTAATCCCAGCAAATGCTGCTGCCTTCTGACCATGAGCATTATTACACTACTTATCTCTTATCTCCAATATTTACGAAAGATGAAGAGGAAAATCAAGTGTTATAAGGACTTTCTTCATTCATGACCTTCCTCTCTTAAGCTGGAGGTCAAAACCAGGATGTCTTAAATATAAAAAGATGGCCAGTGGAAAACCAGCAGCAGAGAATACAACTCAGGCCACAGACTTAAAACTCGAGCTTCAGAGTGACTTGCCAAAAGCCTCCCAGCCTGATATTTAGAGCAATTCGAATAAGTCTTTGGGATGGGTCCCTGTCCTACCTCCAGTGCAGATTCTGCTAGCCTGGCTGTACTCGTTCTGATTTCAGGGACTTGCTGAATCTTCTTGCCATGCGTACTTGTCTTCCAAACGCCCTCTCCTAGAAACCCCACCCTAGGTCAGCTGTCAAGATCTGAGCCAAAGACCATGGGCTAAGACTTGTGTTCCTGACTCACACGGACCAGGCGCCCAGGGCAGGGTCTGGCCTGAGTTCCCATGAGTCACTAAAGCATGGGCCAAGGTTGACAGTTAAAAGGCGACATCCTGCAATTTCCCATCAGGAGGTGCCTGTAATGACAGCTCAGGTTCAAACTGAATCTTGGGCACATGGGTGCCTCCATGCCATGTATACCTTTGTGCATGTTTAAATAGGCCAGATTTTCTATTAAATGCGAAAGAAGGGAAACGGTGGCCATGTGTGTGCATTGCACATTCAGAGTTTCACTGTTTTCACTGAGACATTGTCAAAGGTGTGTCATGAATCCCTATCTTTCAGATGGAGGAACTGAGAAGAACTCAGACAGAAGGACACCTGGCCACATTCCCACAGCTTGTAAGGGGCAGAGCTTGGCCTGGGACTCAGGAGTTCAGATTCTGAGCTGCTATTCTGCCTGCTCCACCCACTCCTCTCTCTGTGTCCTCTGTGTCGGTCTGGATACTCCAAGAAGCAGATGCTGAGGAGGGATGAAATGTGCAAGGGAAAATATCTTCCTCTTTTGTTATGGAAACACCTGCAAGAGGATGCAGGGAAGCCTGGGGGAACCACACAACCAGGTGCCGCATAAAGGAGAGAGGGAAGGGGAGGTTGGTTGAAGTGCCCTAGAGGTGCAGTCTAGAGAGGGTTGATCAAAGCCACTGTTGTGTCTTCAAACCAAAGTCACTGTCGGGGAACTTTAGTTCCTCCCAGACCCTCAGAGAGCAGCCGCTGGGGCCCTTGGTCCATAGCTCCCTATCTTGGAGGTCTTCACAGCACACTCATGATTGCCACACTGTCTGGCTGCCTTAGGATGTGGTGCAACATTTTGAAAAGGTATTCACCAATACATCTCAAGAAACTTAAAATGAGCACACCCTTTCCCCTATATAGTCCCCCTTCTAATGAGTTATCCTAAGGAAACAGGATAACTCCAGGTCCAGAGATGTCTTTACACATAGCTTTGCTGAAGGTAGTGTCAGTTCACAAAATAAATAGATGTGCATGCATACAGATATACATAGAAATAATTGATAGATGAGATGGCACCTTTAGGGTCATCTGCAGAGGTACATGGTCCCCCAGCCAAGATAGTCAAAGGTGAAGGCTGATGGTATCATATGCATGCCCCAAGGGTATCAAAATGTTTATTACTGACATCCTGGAGGTCTCCGGGGAGAGCCAGACAGGGCTCTCCAACAGGTCCAAAAATGGTTTGAGAGAGTATAAAAGGGAGACTAACTTGGGGATTTTATTGTGGCTCGGGGGCTGGGCTGGGTGAGGGTACCTGCACATTGTGGGCACAGGCTTACCTGGTTGAATCTCCCACCAATGCCAGAGGAGAAAGAACCCAATTTTTTTTTTTTGTATCCGTTTGCCCAGATAAGGAAAGGGTGGTTGAGGCTGAAAAGCTGTCATCAGTCAAACATAAAAACATTTAAAAAAAAAAAAAAAAACCAGCAGAAACAGGCTCTTTATGTCTGAGAGGCTGCCCTGCATTTATCTAACTTTCTCAAGTGGGTATATTAATATGTTAAAAACTACTTTCCTGTCTTCCATCTCTCTTTCACTTCTAAAGCCTCCAAGGTATGTGAGGCAGTGATTTACCTTGCAGTTGGCCCAGTGAATATCCTGGTATGGGTAAACTCTCCCCATAGAGGGCCCTAAAGCAGACCTTAGCAGGTCTGGGTATAGTGGCAGAGTCAAGCTGAATTCTCACCTCCAGCAATGAAGCTGAGATCTGTCTGACTCCTGAATCTATTTTCTAACTTGTTTCCAGACTTTAAAATCCTTAAATCACAACATAAGAATAACGTTTGGGCCAGGCATAGTGGCCCATGCCTGTAATACCAGCTCATGCCTGCAATCTCAAGAAACTTAAAATGAGCATGCCCTTTCTCCTGTACATTCCCCCTTCTAATGAGTTATCCTAAGTAAACAGGATAACAGGAGAAAGGGCATGCTCATTTTAAGTTTCTCATTTTAAGTTTCTTTGGAGGCCGAGGCGGGAGGATTATTTGAAGTCAGGAGTTCAAGACCAGCTTGGCCAACGTGGTGAAATGTTGTCTTTACTAAAAATACAAAAGTTAGCTGGGCGGTAGTGGCATGCACCTATAATCCCAACTACTTGGGAGGCTGAGGCAGGAGAATCACTAAAGCCTAGGAGTTGAAGGTTGTGGTGAGCCAAGATCGCACCACTGCACTCTAGTCTGGGCGACTGAGTGAGACCCTGTCTCAAAAAAAAAAGGAAAAAAAAAAAGAAAACAAAAGAGAATAACTTTTTGAATATAATATGATATCAACTATGTAAAACAAAAAATAGCTTGAAATACTGTATTGTCAGTGGTTGACTCTCTATCATGTTTTTCTAACTTTTCTGTTTTCCAAATGTTTTGAGTGCATATTACCTTTAAAAATTGAAAGAGATTTTATCTTAACATTCTCAACATTATTCTTGATCATTGTTCGTGAACCCCCTTACGGCAGAGTTTAGACTTGTCATGGGAGAAAATCAGACGTGAGACTGGAGAAGGAAAAAGTGACATTCTCCAACAGTTCTGTTAGGTATCAGCCACCAAGTGAAAAATCACTACCAGTGTGAAGCTTTGCAAAAGGTAATTCTTGTGCCAAGAGTCTGAGAAGAAGTTTGCTTTGCTTTTTACAAAGTTACAAACTGTAAGACCTAATTTTTTTTTTTTTTTTGGCAGATAGGGTCTTGCTATATTGCTCAGACTGAAGTGCAGTGACTATACACAGGTGCACTCACAGTATACTACAGCCTCGAACTCCTGGTTTCAAGGGATCCTCCTGCCTTAGCCTTTAGGCATGTGCTGCAGTGCCTGGCTCACCAACATCTAATCATCTCTTAGGCTCTGGTGTTCTATTGATGTATTCATCAGGGAAGGCTAGGCAACAGTCTTAAACATAGAGTAACACAACAGGAGTGTATTTCTTGCTTATGTAACAGCCACAGTGGTGCCACAATAGTACGAGTGAAAAGTGGATGTGGGAATACCCCATATTCCATGATGCCACTCAGGAACCCAAGCTGACCAAGGCTTTGTCCCTCCAACCAGTGGCTTGCAAAGTTGTGTTCAACATCTCCACTTCAGCCAGCAGGAGGGAGGAAGGCCTGGGAGAGGTTTTCATCAGCTGAGAAGGAAAATGGCACACATCACTTCTGCTCAATTCCATTTGGCTAGAACTCAGTTACTTGGCTACTTTCACTGCCGCGAGATGGGGAAACATAGTGTTCACCAAGGAGCAAAAGACATGGATCTTGATGAGCAACTATCACTTTCTATTAGAGTTTTAAAAGCTGGTTCTATGCCCAGCAAATAATCACTTCTAAGGGATCCAAAAATAATGCTGGATTCCACTAAGCAAATCAAATAATTAAACATCTTCAAAACTCTGATACATTTATAAATTGCCTACACTCAATTCTTTTTTAAATATTTCAGTGATCTGACAACTCTTCCCAATACTGAAGTAATTCTTATAAATCAGATAAACTTCTATAAACAGTGAAGTATATATGAGATCTACATCTTATAGATAAAAGATCTGCAAGATATAAAATCTATATCTTATATCTATATAAGATATATATTATATGTAAGATTTCCACTTAAAATCACAAGTATAAGTCAATTATTGAACTGTATATATAATTGCAGCCAAAAGACTACCACTCTAAACTATCAAATTCTCTTACTACCAAATTTATACAGATTCCTTAATGTGAAAAAATAATGTGATGTGCTCTGAATCTTTTACATACATTTGAAGCATCCTGGACTTTGTCTTCTTGTTACATGTGATTCTTTCTCCCTAGTCACACTTTGCCCCAGCCCACTGGATAATGCCAGAATTTGAGCGTTGTTATTGGCTTAGAAGCAATGAAGTGTTTTTGGAGGTCTTGAGGAGGGTTGACAGTTCCCCCATCAGCAACAACCTCAGCAATCTCACTAGAGTTGCAAGCAACGGGAGGTGAACCTCCTCAGATAGGAGAGGAGTGCTGCTTCTGCTGGCAAAGGAGGCTTGGCAAAGTTTAAAAGTTCAAAGTTTTCATTGTCATTGGAATCTTCCCATGTGTCCATTTCCAATTCTCAAGGCCCTGCTCCTTCTCAATTAACATCATAAAGATGAAATAATAAAAATGAAAACATATGCTTATGAATGTTTATAGCAGCTTTATTCATGATAGCCAAAACTGGAAAAGTCCATTAACAAGAAAGCAGGTAAACAAGCTGTGGTATTTAAACAATGACATACTACTCAGAAAAAAAAAAAAAAAAAAAAAAAAAAAAAAAAAAAAAAAAAAGCACTGCCAATACACTCACAAACACAGATAATTTCCAAAACATGATGTGAGTGAAAGAAGCCTTACACAAGAGTACATATTAGATGATTCCACTTATGTAAAGTTCTAAAACAGGCTAATCTAATCTGTAATAGAAGAAACAGAGGTTACCTTTACAGATGTGGGGCAGGGACCAACTGGGTAGAGGTAGGAGGGAATATGTGGGGGGCAATGTGAAGATTTTCAACTCTTTGATTGGAACTTTTGTCAGCTAAATGCCCAGTTTCATAGTTTACAAGTTCTGCTTTCCAAATAATGGTTGGTCACAATTCTACTAAGTCTTCTGCTGTTCTGTAACTAGGACTCACTTTACTTCAGAGCCCAATGGCACGTTCCTCACTTCCTTTTAAGTCTTCACCAGCAGCACCATTAGCACCCGTATTTCTACCAACTGCCTATTTATGATGACTTGGGTATTCTCCAAGATAATATAGGATTTCCCTGTTGTGCCACTTACTTGATCCTGAGTCTTCACCAGCAGACTTCTTAGATCTTAAGATCCCTATTTCTACTGTCAGTATGTTCAACACAATTTAGGCCTCATCTATCATGTTCCTGAAAACTCTTCCAAACTCCACCAATTGCCCAATTCCAAAGCCACTCCCACATTTTTAGGTTATTCTTGTAGCTGCACCCCATTTGCAGTATCAAACATGTATTTCCTATTTCCTATTGCTGGTGTCACATATTGCCACAATATTAATGGCATTAATAACAAAATTGATTATCTTACAGTTTAGGAGGTCAGAAGTCCAAATGAGTCTCTCACTGGGCTAAAACCTAGGTGTTGGCAGAACTCCACTCCCTTCTAGAGGTTGTAAAGGAGAATCATTTTTATTTATTTATTTTTTGCCCTTTCCAATTTCTAGAGACTGCCCATATTTCTTGGCTTGTGGTCCTATACCTCTATCTTCAGTCAGTAGTGTTGGACAAAGTTCTTCTCATATTGTCATATCTTTGATTATATTCCTTCTGCCTCCCTCTTTTGCTTTGAAGAATCCTTGTAATTATTCAAACCTCACTCAAATAAACTAGGATAAGCTTCTCTTTTTATGGTTAGCTGATTAGAACTTTATTTCCATCTGCAACCTTAATTCCCCTTTGCCATCTGTGCTATAAAGAACTACCTAACATTGGTTAATTTATGAAGAAAAGAGGTTTCACTGACTCACAGTTTTGCAGGCCTAACAAGAAGCATGACTAAGAGTCCTCAGGAAACTTACAATCGTGGCAGCAGGCAAAGGGGAAGCAAGCAGCTTCTTTACATGGTGGCAAGAGAGAGAGAGAGAGCATGAAGGGGGAAGTACCACATACTTTTAAACTATCAAATCTCCTGAGAACCACTCACTATCATGAGAACAGCAAGGGGGAAATCTGCCCCCATGATCCAATCACCTCCTGCCAGGCCCTTCCAATGTGACATGAGATTTGGCTGGGGACACAAATCCAAACCACATCACTGCATAGAAATCTTTAGGCAGTCATTTTCCTACCGACCACACCAACCCTGGAGAGAATTCCCATGAAGTTTCAGGGGAAGCACTAACCCAGATGGAGCCCAAGGATCTCCTTGAGTGGGAATGATTGAGCTGAGAGTCCAGGGAAGCTAAAGCAGCTAGAATCTACAAAGGAGATTACAAAAGAGGAGTAAGGAAAAGTAGGGAATAAAAGAAAACTACTTGAGACTAGGGAAAGAACCACTAGAAAGGATTACAGGAAACAATCTCTGGAGCTTACTAAAGCACAGGAAGAGTTTCTCTTCCCTACAGCCAAAGTGGAAAACCTTTTTATTTGTGGGACATCCATTAGAATAATCAGAAACCTATTACTTCAATAGTGGAGAGAAATTTGTCCTAGACTAAATGGTGGTCTGATGCTACCTCACAAGCTTAAAAGAAATAACCAAAAGAATTAAACTGTTTTCAAGTAATTTGCCTGTATCGCAAATGAAAGCACAAAAATACAGCAATACAAAAATATCTAGCACCCAACAAGGTAAAATTTACAATGTCTGTCATAGACTAAAAAATTATGAGGCATGCAAAGAAGTAGGAAAACATAACATATAATGAAGAGAAAAGCAATCAATAGAAACAAACCCGGAAATGACATGGGTTGTGAAATTAGTAGACAAGGACATCAAAACAATTATTCTAACTACATTTTATGTATTCAAAAATATAGATGAAAGATTGAGCATATTAAGAAGTCACACAAAAGATATTTAAAATACCCAAATTGAACTTCTAAAGATTAAAAATACTTCTAAAATAAAAAAAAATACACTGGTTGGGATTAAAGACAGATTTGATACTGCAGAAGAAATAATTAGTTAAATTGAAGATGTAACAAGCTATTTAAATTGACACAGGAAAGTAAAAAGAACCCTCCTCCCCCGAAAGAGCAGACATGTATAACTGGAATCATGAAACAGAGGAGGTAGAAAAATGGGATGAAAAAATATTTGCAGACATAATAGCCAAAAACTTGCAAAGTTGGTTACAACCATGAACTCACAGATCCAAGAAGCTCAACACAGGCCAAGCACAAAAATCTTGAAGAAAACAACACTAAGAAACATCTCATAAACTTACTTGCTCAAAACCAGTGATAGGCCAGGTGCAGTGGCTCACACCTGTAATCCCAGCACTTTGGGAGGCCAAAGAGGATGGGTTGCTTAAGCCCGGGTGTTTGAGAACAGCTTGGGCAACATAGCAAGTTACTGTCTCTACAAAAAAAAAAAAAAAAAGGGCACAGTGGCACATAACTATAATCCCAGCTTCTCAGGAGGCTGAAGTGAGAGGATCACTTGAGCCCGGGAAAATAAGGCTGCAGAGCCATGATCCTGCCACTGCACTCCAGTCTGGGTAATAAAGTGAAATTTTGTCTCAAAAAACAAATTTTTAGATAATATAAGTAAAAAAGATAAATAAATAAATAACAGTAGTAAAGACAAAACATTGAAGGCAACTAGAGGAAAGAACACATGTCACATATAGAGGAAACATGATAAGGATGATAAGCACACTGTTAGAAATAATAAAGCCACAAAACAGTGCAGCAACATCTTTAGAGTACAGAAAACAAAAGAAAAGGAACTAACAACCTAGAATTCTATACCCAGCAAAAGTATCTTTAAAAAAATAAAGATAAACTCAAAATATTTTTAAACATACAAAAGCTGAAAGAATCCCTCAACAGCAGACTTCCCCTACAATAAATGTTAAGGGAAGTCTCTTGGACAAAAATAAAATAATACCAGGTAAAATCTGAAGCTATACAAAGAAAGAAAGAGCACTCAAAATTATAACTATGTAGATAAACAGGAAAAGTTTTTTCTCCTATGATTTAAATCACTTTTTAAAAAATTAACTCTTTCAATTAAAATTGATATTAAGGTGGTGTGTTGTTAATAACATATATATATATATATATATATATATATATATATAAACCAAATGTATAATAACAATAACATAAAGACTGGAAAGAAATAGAAGTATATTGTTGTACGGTTTTCATGCTGTACACAAAGTGGTATACTATTCTCACAAGGTAAATTTTGACCTATTAAAGATAAATTATATAAAGAACTAAATCAACCACTAAAACACACACATACACATTTGTACACATATACACACATAGTGATATCTAATAAGTCAATAAAAGTGATTAAATGGAATCATTAAAAATACTCATTTAATCCAAAACCAAGCAAAAGGATCTATGAACAGATGGAACTAATAGAAAATAAGCAGAAAGTTAATGATATCAATAAACAAATTAAATGTCAAATGTTTTTAAATGTGTGACATTTAACACACTAGTTAAAAGGGTGTGATTGTTAAATAAGGAAAAAATAAGACCTAACTATATGCTACTACCAAAAGAAAANAAAAAAAAAAAAACTAAACAAAAATAAGCCCCTCAAAAAGAAAAAAATATATATTTAAATATGAAGACACAAATAAGGTTAAAAGTAACAGATTAGGAAAAGATACATTATGTTAACACAAAGTCAAGGAAAACTAGAGTGGCTATATTAACATCAGACAAAGTGGATTTTGGCAAATAATACTACCAGGAACAAATAGAGTAATTTCATAATAATAAAGGAGTAAATTCGTTCAGAGGACATAAAAATTCTAAGCATTTATGGAACCATAATCACAGAGATTCAAAACACATCAAACAAAAACTGACAGGACTAAAAGGATAAATAGATAAATAGAGAAATTCATAGTAGTCAGATTTCAACACCCCATCTCAATAATTAATAGAAAAAATAAACAGAAAATTAGTAATATAGCTATGGCTTGAACTATACTATCAACCAACTTAGCCTAATTGACATTTAGAGAACACCCTACTTAACAACAGCATAACACATTATCTTCAAGTGCATATAAAATATTCACCAAGGTAGTCCATATTCTTGGCTATAAAACAAGTCTGAATAAACTTAAACTTGGGTGAGCTTGGTGGCTCACATCTGTAATTCCAGCACTTTGGGCGACTGAGGCAGGTGGATTGCTTGAGTCCAGGAGTTGGAAACCAGCTTAGGCAACATGGTGAAACTCTGTCTATGAAAAATGCAAAAATTAGCCAGGCATGGTGGCACATGCCTGTAGTCCCAGCTACTATGGAGACTGAGAGGGGAGAGGCGTCTGAGTCTAGGAATTCAAGGCTGCAGTGAGCTGTGATCATGCCTGCACTCCAACCTGGGTGACAGAGTGAGAACCTGTCTCAAATAAATAAATAAATAAATAAAAACTCATTCAAATATACAAAGTATGTCCTCTGACTATAACAGACTTAAAATTGAAATTAGAAATCAATCACAGAAAAATGTTTTTAAAATCCCCAGATATTTGGAAACTAAATAATCCACTGACAAAAAACTCATGAGTAAAAGAGGAAATCAAAAGAGATATCTGAAATATTTTGAAATGAATAAAAATGAAAACAACATATTAAAAGTTCTAGGCTTCACCTAAAGCAATCTCAGAAGGATATGAATAATGTAAATGTCTGTATTTAAAAAGAAGTAAGGCTTCAAATCAATGATTTCAACTTCTACCTTAAGAAATTAGAAAAAAGAGAACATATTGCAGAACCATGAGCCAGTTAAACCTCTTTCTTTATGAATTACCCAGCCTCAGGTATTCTAGAGCAATGCAGAAATGGCATAATACAACATTAAAAATTGTTCAATGTAATTCACATTATTAACAGAACAAATTAGAAAAAGCACATAACGTCATTACAAATGCAGAAAACACATTTTACGAAATCCAACATTCATTCCTGGTTTTTAAAAATCTCAGCAAATCAGAATATGAGAACTTCCTCAATCTAGTGATGAACATGTATAAAAAAATATACTTAATAGTATAATTAAGGGCGAATGATCCACTGTTTTCCTTCAAGAGCAAGAAAAATATTTCTGGTTTCACCTCTTCTCCTCAACATTGTACTGGAGGTTGTAGCCAGTGTAACAAGGCAAGAAAAAAGAAAGATATCCAAATGGAGAAAAAAGAAGTAAAATTATTTTGATTCACAAATAACATGATCCTTTATGTAGAAAATCTGATTCATAAAGTGAGTTTATTTTGAGTTTATAGGATATAAGATCAATATAGAAAATTCAGTTGCATCTCTAAATACGAGCAATTAACAATCAGAAATTGAAATAAAAAGTCCATTTACAATGCTATGAAAAGCAACCCAACTGTTTAAATGAGCAAAATATTTGACCATCTTGGGTAAAGTTACCCAAGATGATATTTGGATGGTATTAGCACAAGAAGAGATACTCAACATGATTAGTCATTATGAAATGCACATTACACCACAATAAAATACTACTACATGCCTATTACAGTGTCTTTAATTTTAAAAATTGATTGATACCAAGATTTGGCGAGGATATGCAGCAACTGGAGCTTTCATGCAGTACTGTTGAAGATGTAAAGTGGCACAATTACTTTGGAAAACAGCAATTGTTAAAAAAGTTAGACAAACATTTGCCCTATGATTCAGCCATTCCACTCCTAGGTATTGAACTGTGATAAACTGAATATGCATGTGTGCAAAGATTTATGCACAAATGTTCACAGCAGCTTTATTTTTGATAATTAAAAAATAGTCTGGTTATAGTGGCTCATGCCTGTAATCCCAGCACTTTGGGAGGCTGAGGTGGGAGGATTACTTGAGCCCACGAGTTTGAGACCATTTCCACAGCATAGTAAAACCGCATCTCTATAAAAAAATGTAAAAATTAGCTGGGTGTGGTGGTGCTTGCCTGTAGTCCCAGCTACTCAGGAGGCTGAGATGGGAGGATGGCTTAAGCCTGGGTGGCAGAGGTTGCAGTGAGCCGTGATTGTGTCACTGCACTCCAGCCTGGGTGACAGAGCGAGACCCTGTTTCAAAATAATAATAATAATAATAATAATAATAACAATAATACAGTCCAATTGTCAATCAACAGTTACATGGAGAAACAGTGGTATATCCATAAATGGAACACACTTAGCAATAAAAACAGATAAACTAGGGATGAACGCATCAACAGACATGAACGTCGAAATAATCATGCTGAAAAGAAGAAGCTGGAAATAAATGAATATGCACCAGATAAGACCACTTACATAAAATTCTAGAAGATGCAAAGCAATCTGTTGTGAGAGAAATCAGTGGTTGTCTGAGGATGAGAAGGAATGAGGAGATGGGAGGAGCAAAAGGAGGGATTTATAAGGGGGCACAGGAAACTTGGGGCAATGGATCCGTTCACTATCTCCAGGGTGATGATGGCTTCACAAGTGTTTACATTTGTCAGGACTTAGCAAATTGTGTGCCTTCTGTACAGTTTATCATATTCCATTATGCTTAATAAAGCTACTCAAAAAATCTTGCCTCCTGGAGCTTTCAAGCTAGTGGCATGCAAAATAGAAAGTGCAAATAAAGGAATGCCTTCCAAAACCAAACACATTATATAATTACTCATTTGTGTGTTTTTTTCTTCTCCTCCCACTAAAATGTAAGCTTTCAAAAGAAAGGGACTTAGTCCATTCTCACTGATGACGTTTAACAAGATGAAGAAAAGTTCATGCTCTTGGAATCAAGTTCCTGTGAGAAACACAGTCACCCATGTTGGAAAAATGGTGTGAAGATTTCAGCTCTGAAGATTTCAGAGACCTGGGGGAGCTGCATGTGACAAGGTAGGGGGCAGGATCTGGGTAGCCAGAGGGAGGGATATGCCACCCAACTCAACTCCTCCACTCTCTCCAACCCTTGCCAGTTTTCTATCTATGCTACAAGATTGTGGAATGCTTGGAACCTGTGGATTTCTCTTTTCTTGCTGACTGGGTGAAGGAACTGTGCTGTGTGCATCAGAATGACAGGGGAGAATGAAAATGAATGAGGACGTGGGAGCTGAGCTATGAGAAACTGAAACCAGGGTTAACAGACTCCCTCAGGAGATTTGGGGGTTCTTGGATCACGAATTGCAGTTGAAGGCATTCCTCCCTGGGTCTCAGTGCTGGGGAGGCAATGAGGATGCTCCTGAAGCAATGTGGAAGTGAATCTCTGCAAGGCTGAAAGGCTTGGAAATTCACAAGGTTACAATGTGAACATGAAGGAGCTGAGGATCTTGGTCTTCCTACCTCTCTGTTTTGTCTCCAAAGCTCTGTGACAACAGGAGAAAAATCATTATATTCTCTTACTTGTGGTGAAGCATAAACATTGGAAAGAAAAAGGCCAGAAAAATAGCCAGCTCCTCCCCAATCCCAATTAGCGGTAGAGAGAAACTGGCTTTTCTTGGGGCTGACAAGTACCCCTGGCCCAGTGGCCTCCTGGAACCCTGGGGTGAATGGCTCCAGATTTGGGGGATGACCCCCTGGGGGGTGACTATAGACGTCTGGGGGAGAACTGGACAAATGATCAGGGCATTCACATGAAGACCTTTGTTTGCTGTTTAAGTAAAATGAATAATTTGTTTCACTGCAAATTAGCAATTAGCAAGGGCTGGCGCTGGGCCATCTCCCTTTGCAAGGCCAACTGGCAGCACGCGTCGTTTTGTTTTTGGCTGGAGACCTGCAGGCTGGGTGGCAGGGAACAGGCAGTGTTGAGGTCAGAACAAGAAGCTCCATGTCCTCCACCTAGCCAACTGCTCCTGCTTTCCGACACAGTGCTGAGGAATTCCCCGCATGCTGTTTTCATCTGCAAAGAAGTAGGAGCCCTAGTTCCCCCATTGTACTCAACAGAAGGAAACAGAGTAAGAGAGTGAGTGCTTTGCCTAAGCTGAATCAGCTTGTGAGGAATGGAGCTGGTATCCAAATTCTCCTGCTCCCAAGTGCACAGTATATCCCCTAAACCAGAGGTTCTCAAACTTGAATGAGCCTCAGCAGACCCTGGAGGACTTGTGGAAACACAGATTGCTGGGCCCTACCCCAGAGTTTCCAATTAATTTGCATTTCTAAGAAGTTCCTGGGCGATGCTGATGCCAGTGGTCCTAGGATCACACTTTGAGAATCACTACCCTAAACATTTCTTACAAGATAATGAGACGGAACATTTCCTTCCTCATTCATACTCAAAATAATAATTGTGGGGTATAAGCAAGGACCAGCAGGAAAAATGGGAAGCTAGGCAAATCATTTGATTGGCATCAGGAAACAAAAGAAATGGTGATTCAGATGAATAATTGATTTCACCAAACAAGAAAGTTAGACAAACATGAGAGTTTGGCAAATACTTCATTTGGCCTGCATACAAAGGTGGAGAAACTGGGTTTTAGGCAAAATGAATTATTTGCAGGGCTGCCCTGACTTGGTACATTAAGGCTTAAAAGGCTTGCTGACCCCCTGCATGTCCCTCCAGCCCTCTAGTGCCCAAGGGACAGTGCAAGTGAGCCACAAACCCTTTGGTCTTATTGGAGACGGTTGCCCAGACCTAAAGCTACCAGATTTAGCAAATAAAAATAGAGGGTGCCCAGTTAAATTTGAATTTCATGTAATTATTTGGTCTAAGTGTGTCCCAAATATTGCTTGGAGCACACTTAGACTAAAAACTTGTGTCTAGGAACCCTATGCAGCCAGTCCCAGCTCCAGCCCCAATTCATCTCACCTGCATCTAACTCACATCCTAGCCTAAACCATCTCTGCAGAGCGTATTAAATTATTTCATCCATCAAAGTACTTAGAACTATGTTTGGCATAAGGGTAGTACTCAGTGAATGACAGCTCTCCTGTCTCCTGTGTGGACAAATGTCCTTCCATTT
This sequence comes from Cebus imitator, assembly GCF_001604975.1. NCBI lineage: Eukaryota > Metazoa > Chordata > Mammalia > Primates > Cebidae > Cebus > Cebus imitator. Next base: position 8,445,837 of record NW_016107432.1, read on the forward strand.
AATTCTCACCACCATCTTGCCAGGTTACCATAATGCCATTTTACAGATGGGGAAACCAAGACTCCCAGCCAGTAAGGGATGGAGCTGGGTTTAAACCATATTCAATCTCACCCCAAAGCCAGTCTCCCCCCCACTGAAGCCAGTGCTACATCCAGGCACAGTTGACCAGTGTCATGAATTATGTGTGACTGCCCCAGGAGGATCTGAGGTTCCTGAAAATGTGTCATTGTCACCATGGCCCAGGTCATCCAGGTGCTCTCTAGACTCCCTTGAGTGGAGGTGATCTTAGCCTTGGTCCATTGGATACATGAGATCTTGGTTTTTCATTTGAGGGAAACAACTCAGGGAAATTGCAGATATCACAGTGAAAAGACCACAGACTTTGGTGTCAGTCAGACCGGGTCTTCAATCCTGGCTTGGTCACCAACTGGCTATGTGACCTTGGGCAGGTAGCTAAACCTCTCTGAATCTCAGTTTGCTAATCTAAAAAATGAGACCAACCACGTCCACCATTTCTGCTTTCCTGGGCTGCTGGAAAACGGATATAGAATAATGGGTGACGCATCACTTTGCAGATTGCAAGCGGCTGTGATGAAGATTTCAGGGTTTCTGGTGAGTGCTTAGGTCTCAGGTGTTAGGTCAGAGCTAAAGGTCCTGAGAAGGCCAGCTCTGAGGTGCTGAGCCTGAGAGCAACTGAGGTTTTCCAGGGCTCACAGTGGCACTATCAACCAAGGACTACAAAATGTCCCTTCCTGAGACACTTCAGGATGATGCATTTTAGCCATTGTTTAAAGGGTCTCTTTAAACCTATCTCTTTATTCGAACGAATTGATGTGATCTAAGACACTCATTATTATTAGGTTCACCAACTGTGCTGGTTTGCCCAGGGCCGAGGGGCTTTCTGGGACACAGGACTTTCAGTTTTATGCCAGGGAAATCATTAAGACTGAGACAAGCTGGCTTCACCGGTTATCATTGGTTTTATCATTATCATCCAGCTCCTTACGTTTAGACTGATGGCTCTTTACATCCTCCTCTATTATCTCTCTGAGCCCAGGCCATCACCTCCAATTCCTAGCAATTGTCACTATTGACAAGCACTGCCTGGTTTCCATAATGGTTTCACAGCCAGTATTTATTTAATTACTCACACTGTTCCCATGAGAAAGACATTGCAATTCCTGGGAACTCTGAAGCTGGGGAATTTATACATCTCTCTTCTTCCTCCCCCTGCAGGTGTCCTTGAGGGAATCACAATTTCTCTGTCTCTCAGCTCCTGGAGATGGTCAGATCCCCAAGCTGTTCCTAGAAAATGGAATGTTTTGTCCCGGGAGCAAATGACAACCAGAGACAGAGGAAAACTCTTGGGAAAAAAACCAGAATCCCATCACACCCTTCCACAATGACTATTGGATACAGGCAAAATCATGACTCCTTTCTGCAAACCAAGTGCCAACAACAGCTTTCCAAGGTGGAATCCAAATTCCCCTGGTGCACCCAACTGGAGACAGGGGAGCAAGACCAGCGCATTCAGTCTGAGTGCAGAACCTACGCAACTTGGCTGAGTAATTAAAAGCATGAGGATGCCCAACTCGATGTTCCAACCCATGGTAGGGCATGAATTAATCTTGTTGCTTTGTTGCTTTGTTTTGCTCATTAATTCAAAGCAGACATTAGGTTTTTGAGGAATTGTAATGTTCTTAACACTCCAAGAGGGAACATAGAGTTTGGAAAATGGGCTCTGGAAATCAGAAGTCTTTACTCCTAGAAACTGACTCTATAGAAATAATCCCCCCAAAAGGGCTCTGGAGTCAGATAGAACTGGATTAGAATCTGTGATCTGCCTCTTCCCAAGGTCCTGCATCAGGCAAGCCTCCTGATCTTTTCTGCCCTGGGAAATGGACTTCAACATAGGAGTTCAGTGAAGGTGGTGGGAGAAATTGCAGGAAAAGGACACAAAACTTGTTGAAAGGCAGGGAGTTTTTGCAAAAGCCTTGGAATAGGATTTGGCTGAAGGCAGCCAGATTCTCTTACTGGTGCCTGAATGCTTAAGTTAGATAACTAGGGAATGCAAAAGACTGATCTAGTTAGAGTAGTTAACTTAGTCTTCGGAACCTGGCCTTTGATCATCTGTAAGACTGCTCTCCCTGGGAAGGGCAACCATGTTAATTATCCACAAGTGTGTTGACTCAAAGCCTCTGTCATTAAATCCATTCTGAATAAATGCCCCCAGCACCAGCTTATGAGGGCCATGGCTCTTTACAGCACCCTCCTTGGTGTCTGTGAGTGGCCTGGACTCCCAGCCCACTCTTGCACTGTATATCTGTGTCTGAGTGCATTTGTTCATCCGTTGCTGGGTCAAGGTCTGCAGGTCAGACTTGACACTTCAGTACTACCTAACTTACAGAATTATCCAATTGAGAAGGAAGCTTCAGCATGTGCAAGGTGCCAAGTAAAACTCCAGGCACAGGGAGATGTTTGGAAAAGGTGCACAGCTTGTGGTAATAATTGGAAGAGTGGCCAGCCACACAAAATATCTACATTCTTATATCAACAATGTTTGGAAGCAAAATACAAAATCAAACATTTTAAGTGTGTTTGTGTGATTGGCTTATAATTGATTTTTAAATTATTTAAATATTTCTTGTAGCCCCTTTGACCTATGGAGACATTCAAGAACCTCTGATCTCGATGATAAGAACAGTAGCAATAACCCCCTGCTGGAGTGATTAGTGTAGGCATTATTGTAAGCACTGGGCATGCACTACCCACCTCAGCCAATCCTCCCAGGGAACACAAAAAAAATGTCTGAAGCAGGTACTAGCTTTGCCCTATGTTAAGAGGAGAGAATTAAGGCATAGAGAGATTGAATGCCTTGCCTGAGGTTACACCAGCGAAGTCAGGGTTTTGAACCCAGGCAGTCTATGTCTTAGCCCACATTCTGAACCATCCTGGTCCAGATGCTGGGCCCCGGGCCTGGAGGCACCACTGATGTCCCCCTCATTGTGTGTCCATTGGTATATATGTGAAGTGATTTAACGCAGACATATTTGTTTCAATACGGCTGTAAAGCTTTCATTCCTGAAACAAGATGCACAGAAAGGGTCAATGTTAAGGCTTATCATCTGTACAATAAAAATTTCATTAACATAGAATAGTAAGCAGATGTTTTGCTCATTGATTTTCTTTTTTTTTTTTTTTTTTTTTTTNAGTGAAAAAGTCACAAGATCCAATGGTTTTATAAGAGGTTTCCCTTTTCACTTGGTTCTATCATTCTCTCTTGCCTGCCACCATGTAAGCTGTGCTTCTCCTCCTTCACCGTCTGCCATGATTGTGAGGACTTCCCAGACATGTGAAACTATGAGTCTGTTAAATTTCTTTTTTTTTTTTTTTTTTTTTTTTTTTTTTTGAGATGGAGTTTTGCTCTTGTCACCCAGGCTGGAGTATAAATGGCATGATCTCAGCTCAGTGAGACTTCCGCCTCCTGGGTACAAGTGATTATCCTGCCTCAGCCTCCCAAGTAGCTGGGATTATAGGTGTGTGCCACCATGCTTGGCTAACTTTTGTATTTTTAGTAAGGACGGGGTTTCACCATGTTGGCCAGGCTGGTCTCGCACTCCTGACTTCAGGTGATCCACCAGCCTTGGACTCCCAAAGTGCTGGGATTATAGGGGTGAGCCACCGTGCCTAGCCCATTGAATGTAGCTCTTCCATTCATCATCCTGCTTCAGAATCGTCATTCTCCTCCTGACCAAATGGAGTTTTACTTGAGTGTCAGTAGTAGAGGCTTGGTAAATACAAGAGTGGGTCTTATCCCTAAAGGAGGATGGGAGAACTCCTAAGAAAGATGCACAGAGTGTGGAGATCAGCAAATGGGCCTTGGAGTAAGCTGACCTGGGTTTAAATCTTGGCTCTGCCACTGCAAGGCCTGTGGCAATAAACAAGTCACTTAACTCACTGTAGGAATCTGCTAGGGCTGTGTAACAAAGGCTTGATGCTGTCAACATCAGAAATGTATTCTCTCACACTTCTGGAGTCCAGAAGTCCAAGATCAGGGTGTGGGCAGGGTTGATTCTTTCTAAGGGCTGTGAGAAAAGGATTTGTTTTAGGCCCCTCTTCTTGGCTTCTAGATGGCTGTCTTCTCCCTGTGTCTTCATGTGGTTTTCTCTCTGTGTATGCCTCTGTGTCCAATTTCACGTTTTTGTGAGGACACCAGTCATATTGGATTAGGGTCCACTCTAACACCCCATTTTACTTCATTACATCTTTAAAGCCTCTCTCTCCAAATGCTGTCACATCCTGAGGTCCTGGAGGTTAGGACTTCAACATACAGGTTTGGGGAGGGACACAGTTCAGCCCCATAATACTGGCCAAGTCCCAGCCCTCTTATCTTTACAATGAGGTTGTTGTATTCATTCCTCCTTCCCCTTTTTAAATTAAAACTCCTTTTGGATCCTCCTCCCCAAGGCTTCCTATTTTTCATCAGTCAACCAACTTTTACTCATCTCCCATTACATACCACGACCCTGTGCTAGGCTGGGCACCACCCAGATGGCCCTGAGGGTTCCTTCAGTCAAGAGCAGAACTCAGACTATAAGCAGATGCTCAGGTGGAAGAAATTTCCAGATGTCATGACTCTCAGGTGGTCAAGGAGGAGCCCTGGAACTGATCTGAAATAATGAATAAAAGTTCACTCACTAGGGATAGCTTGGGGCTATGGGAGGGATGAGTGCATTTGGAGTGGAGGGAGCCAATGGAACATGGCTATTTTTTGGCTTGCCAGAAAATCTAGACTTCCCCCTAGATCCTCCTGATGCCAGAAAAGCTGGCAAGCCAGGGCCTAGCAGGACATCCAGCCCCCATCCCATCTAACATCGTTTGGTCATGTCCCCACCCAAATCTAATCTCGAATTGTTGCTCCCATAATTCCCATGGGTTGTGGGAAGAACCCAGTGGGAAATAATTGAATCATAGGAGTGGTTCCCATATTCTGTTCTCGTGGTAGTGAAAAAGTCACAAGATCCAATGGTTTTATAAGAGGTTTCCCTTTTCACTTGGTTCTATCATTCTCTCTTGCCTGCCACCATGTAAGCTGTGCNAGTGAAAAAGTCACAAGATCCAATGGTTTTATAAGAGGTTTCCCTTTTCACTTGGTTCTATCATTCTCTCTTGCCTGCCACCATGTAAGCTGTGCCTTTGGCCTTCCACCATGATGGTGAGGCCTCCCCAGCCACAGGGAACTGTGAGTCTGTTAAATCTCTTTTTCTTTGTAAATTACCCAGTCTCAGATATGTCTTGGTCAGCAGTGTGAAAACAAACTAATACACCATCTCTTTCAACTGTGCTGTAGCCTCCAGCCTTCCCTGCTATGGCACAGCCCCTGACTCTGCTGCTCATGGGTCTCTTCAGTTCATCCCCCCAGCCCTAAGCCACTTCCAGCCTCCACCAGGCTCTGGGGAGGTGAGCTTGCAGGCCAAGGCAGGCTGCCCGGATAGCCTGTGGAAGCCCTTCCCTACCATTCCAATGATGCTATCTCCATGCACAGTTGCACACACACACATGTGGTGTGTGTGTGTGTGTGTGTGTGTGTGTGTGTGTGAAAGAGAGAGAGAAAGAGAGAGGTTTTATCCAGAGGAAATTAAGGCTCCCCATGATCTGCAGTGTTCAAACCTGGTCTGTTCAGTTCAGCTCTCTAAGCTACAAGTGTCTCCATGAGCAAAATGGAGGAAATAAGACCTAAAGCCTAATTAATAGTGTTAATACATGCAAAATGGTTAAAAGTCCACCTCAAATGTTCAGATAATGCTCACTAGCTATTTTTATTGTTAGTATGATTAGTGCACAGATTTGTTGTTTCAGTTAGATGACGTGCTATGTACAAGGGCCAAAAACAACGCCAGGCAGACTGGAGCTGTTCAACAAGCAGTTGACGTTAATTTTAGGCATAAATTTTAAAACTTAGGGTTGATGACTCCAGGCAGAGCTGAAGTAGCTAAAACTCCCTCTCACTGGCCTGCATCAGAAGGTACAGGGTCGGAAATAGTAAGAACATTAACCGACATATCCTAGTGCCTCTGTTTGCATTGGTCTGGTTTTTGAAATTACTTAATCTCCATAATATGAGAAGATGAACCATTTAATTATAAATTTTGTTTACTCTCCACTACTCTTGTACCCACTTGAAAGAGGAGGAACCTGAGGCACAGAGAGACTAAGTGATGTGCGTAGATCACTCAGCAGGTGAGTGGTGAAACTCTGCTCAGGGCACAGGGCAGAACTCTTCCTCTCAGGAAGCAGAGCTGGTTGTTAGGCAGAATCAGTTCCACCCAGCCGTTCACTCTGAGACACAGAAAGGGGCAGCTGCTGGACCATTTGAAGGCCCCAACCCATGTGTTACAAATGCAGTCTCAGCCCTCAGCGGCCCACAGCCTGCCAAAACAGACCTTCACGTCACGGGCTGGTTCCCTCACATGTGGAGTCAACCAGCCTGAAACCACCATTGCGAATCTGTTTCCTGTTTTGACAGCTCACAATCTACCGTGCCACTGCTCATTCCAAGTCTCCTCTGCCAGCCAGGCTGCTTCTGAAGCTCAGTCACGCTTTTAATAAAGATCTAGGTGGGGAATATCAGTCCTGGGGAGCACGGCACAAATGTACGGGTTGAAGGGCTGCCATTCAAATGGGTTCAGTGTCCACAGACTCCCATGTCCTCCAGGGTGCAGAGGCCTTCAGCCTCCACCAATTTCTCAACCCCACTCCCAAAGGCAGAGGGTGATGGTGAGCATTTCTTGCGACCTGGTCCTTCACTGTAAGGAGCTGGTAGTACCACATCCCCACCCCACAACCCCTGCCTCAGCCTGGCGCTGTGTGTGTGTGTGTGTGTGTGTGTGTGTGTGTGTGTGTGTGTGTGTAAGAGAGAGAGAGACAGAGAGACAGAGAAACTTTCCAGCTGTGTGTGTATGTGTGTGTGTGTGTGAGGGGGGAGAGAGAGAGAGAGAGAGAGAGAGAAACTTTCCAGCAAACTCAGGCTCTGCTACTAACTATCTGTTGACCCTAAAAAGTCACTCAGTTTTGGAGCTTAGTTTTTTCAACTGGAAAATGAGGGGCTTGGACAACAGTGACGTTTTCAAACCCAGAAGAATCCTAGAAATTTCTGGTTCTGCTTGGCCGAATTGAAAATCCTGGGTTTGATAAAAAGGTAATCCTGTCCCAGAGCTGTCACCATTGTCAGGATCAACATTCATGGAGTCTGGTGGGTTCAGGGTGTTGCCCCAAGAGCTGGGGTACTAAGAGGTGTAATATCATTTTGTTCCATGCCAAACTGCTATTGCCTTCATAGTAGCTTCAGTTAACTGATAAAGCAATCAAATAGCAGGTATTTAATGCCACTGTGAGCCAGAAAAGAAGCCAGAACCAACCTAAGCTGTTCCCTGGGTTCAAATTCCACAATCTTGCTGAGCTCAGAGATGCATCTGTAAATTATGAATTCTAATGCCTCCTTCCGAGCTTGTGAGAACCAAAGGAATTGACATTTGGAAATACTGGACACATCTGTGGTCATCAATAATATGCCAACGTCTCTTTCCTCAGATTATCAAAGTTTAGGGGCTTGACTGCGCCACAGAGAATAAAGATAAGAATTTCTGGCTTGAAGAACTGTTTCACTTGGCTGAAGAGAAAAGACAAACACTAAGTGTAGCTCTGAAAGCCTGCTAGGGATTTTTGAAGAAAATATTTACAATGTTATAGAGATGAGTGATTACAGTACTCCTCAAAGCAGGTAAAACTCTGGTTTCCCAGGGTGCTCTTTCACCTAGATATTGTTCTAGAGTTCTCATTTGGAAACCAATTTTAAAACCAGAGAAATGTTTTTCAAATGGATCACTGCTGTTGGCAATTCATTCATTCATTCACTCACTCACTCAGCAAACACTCATTGGACTAAGTACTACATCTTAGTGTTTGAGGTACCACTATGAAGTGCAATTGTAAATATGACAGTAAAGTCAGCCATCAGGGTCCACATGGGACTCGTAGGTACTGACAGCTGATTAGAAGGTATGTGAGCATCCATGGATTTTGATATTCTCAGGGGTCCTGGACCCAATTCCCCGTGGATACAGAGGGTTGACTGTATTCCTGTTGTTATTTTATCATGGATGCTGTGGTTGTCGCTTGCATTATTTTGATAATAATATCCCTGATCTAAGACAGCCAATAGCCTGGATTTGATTATTTTTAACATCAGGAGTTATTTGGAGCTAAGTATAGCAACTCAAGAAACCTATGGCATAGGGTAATAGTAAGAATACCTTCACAGTGCTTTCTCATAATATGCTTTTTAAGAAAATCATTTACTTTATCCTGGTAAGCTCTCTATTAAAAAGGAGCATTTTTCCTACTATACGGACGAGAAAAATAAGGCTCAGAGAGAGAAAAGGTCTTGTTGATGGTCACGTAGCTAAAAAGTAGCTGAGCTGCCATTAAAATTTAGGTCCCTGACACAAGTCAGTAGGATTGTCATATAGTAACCTAGCCAGTTATCTCACTATTACAGAAGATTTATTTCATTAATAGCCCCAATTCCTCACCCCTCCCTGTATCCACACTCTTTGCCCTTAGTATTATTTCAGTTTTTTCCCTTCAAAAAAAGAAAAAGGAGACTATTTCCCCATTCATCGACTTGGAGTTCAGCCACGTGGCTTGCTTTGGTTAGTGGAATGCTGACAGGTGTGACATGAACAGTGGCTGGGATGTGTTTGGGTAGCTGGGTTTTGTACCATTGCCATGAGAAGAGCAGACCTGCATTAGAGTCTTGGTCTCTGGAGGAGAATGAGAGGTCCATGGAGCCTGAGCTGAGCTGCCCCAGGGGAGCCTGGCTGAGAATGGGCAAGATCAGTTACCCTCCAACTGACCTCTGAGCTAAATAAAGGCTGATTATTGCATGCTGCTGAGGTTCTGGGTTTGTTGGTTAGGTAGCATTATTGTGGGTAGTATATATCTTCTCCTCCTGTTTTTAGGGTTCAGTGGCAGCTACGGTATGGAGCAGTTCACCTCAGTGTGAGGTTGAGTAGCCCAAGGACTCACCTGGTGGCTAAGACACAAGATACATGTGGCATGCATCCTTAAGCATCCATCTTACTGATAAGCCATTCAAAGCACTATTTCTATGTTGCCAACATACGTGGTATAGTATATAGCAAGGTGGAAGATACGCATGAATGAATACAAAATAGTAGATTTATATCACATTTTCTCATTAGAGAACCCCAACGTGAACTTTTCTCCCAGAATCCTCAGGACGACCTCGCTCCTTAACAGGAATGCTTTCATGGAAAAATGAAACACTGGTCTAGTGGAAACTTGGACCATGAAGCACTGAGAGAAAGTTCTAGTGTTTTTCAACTGTATGATGCTAGGCAAGTCACTAGCCTCCAGGAGCCCCTGCTTTCTCATGTAAGAGCAGGGCCCAGGCTCCAACCTAGGAGTGTGAGGAAAGTCTCACTCTCCTGCTATATGATTATATGTGATTATACAGCATGACAGAATTTATGTTGCAAGCGTAAGGTATGGATGATGCTCATGACCTAATAAGTAAATAAAAATAACAAGTTTCCGTTGGCACAAACACACCCTTCCACTTTTCTCAGGCAATAGCTCTGAGTAGAAACCCCAAGCAGTAAGTCTGTCTCCTAGAATTCAAGAGGGACTTCTGAAATCATGGTATGCTCATGCCAAGACCCTAACGAAGAGATTTAACACTGGTGCTACTATTATTTATCATCCGAGAGTGTTTACAGAGGCCAGTGGGGTTTGGGGCACTGTCCAGAACCTATAGGCAGACACGGTCTAAAAGAAGCCTTGAAATATTATATTTTTTATTTGTGCCATGGGGTTTCTAAAAAATAGCATGCCCTGTGCAATGTTTTCCTTTCCTTGCTTAAATGCTTTCATCCTAAGCAGAAGAAAACAGTAGATGTAAGAAATTGCAGGCAGTGGGATCCAAAGGGAATTTTCAGAGGTCTCTCTGTCCTGTAGTGTCTCTAAGCTCTTGAGTTCAGAAGTTAGAGAGAGCAGCTGACCAAATGAGAAAGCAAGCCATGGGTTGCCTTCAGCTCCCCCCTGCCTCCCTGCCTCCCGGGGGCTGCTCACACCGTCTCTTGGTTGTCCCTCAGAATTCTCCCTCAAATGGACCCCTCTTGCCAGTCCTGAAGCCCCACCCGGGTCCGGCCCCCATGGCCCTAGGCTTTGACTATTTGCATTAGTCTCATTGGCAGTTCCTCTAATGCAGCCTCCCCTGCAACAGAATCCTCTTTCTGAACCAAGACCTAATGGCATTGCCAGTGAGTCCTTAGTTCAGAACATCCTTACTTAGTTCAGAAGACTGAGATGGCTCCAATCTGGCTCCAGCTTTCCTATTCAGCCTCATAAGCGCCCCTCCCTCCCTGGCACAAGACCGGTCAGCCATGTCAATTTGACCACAATTTCCCATCCTGCTCTACTTTCTCCTGCCTCCAGTTAGGCCTATCTTACCCCCTTCCCTGCCTGGAAGACTTCCTTTTGACCTACTGATCCTAAGTCAAATACGATCACCTTGGGGAAAGTTTTCATTCATCAGCAAAAGTTTATCAGGGCCCTGGGCCCCATGCTTGGTTTAATGTTTGGCTGTCACAGTCTTGAAATTCTTAAGGGCATTATCTTTGAACTTGTGTTTTTGGAGTGAAGTCTGTTGGGACACTAGAGCCTGCACAAGCGCAGAGGAGAGACCCACAGCATGTGTCCAGTGTACCCACCATTCCTGCCACCCCATTTCTGTGAAGCACTCAGTAGGCCTGGAATTCTGACAGAGCCATGATGCTTGAGAGTTCAGCGCGACCCAGAGCAATTGCACCGCAGGCATGAGGCCCCTCCATCTCAGCAATGGGGGCTCCGACTGCCCCTGGAGCCCATGCTTTTTGTTACCACCCAAACGTGGGTCAAAATGCGGAAAAAGGACCCTGATGTTCAAAAAGCGTGAATAACAAAGTGACCTTGTTTGATCCTTTTGTACTGATGCTGCTTCTCTGAATTAACCAGTCACCAGCACTGGAGATGATGGCATTGAAGGAAAGACAGAGCAGGGTACAATTCCCTTTTTGTCCAGTCCTTCCTTACTCGGCAGGAAGGCGCAGGGAGAGAGTATTGGTAGAATGTGCATGTGTCAGCAGTGCAACCAAAACCGGTGAGTTTGTTTTGTGTCTCATTTCCAGTGTTCAGGTAAGAATGAAATACATGTGCCTGGAGGAGCTACAGGACGGGATAGGAACATGCAATTCCTGAGATTCTACGTGAGTTCGATGCACTCATATTTGCATGGAAGATTGGCATCACACAATTTGAAGATAAGTGATAAAATTCATGCCAATTATTTTTGGTTTTATTTTAACTTAGATTGCAGGGTTTTTGTTTGTTTGTTGTTTTTTGACATGGAGTCTCGCTCTGGTGCCTAAGCTGGAGTGCAGTGGCACCATCTCAGCTCACTGCAACCTCCACCACCTGGGTTCAAGTGATTTTCCTGCCTCAGCTTTCTGAGTAGCTGGGATTACAGGCACCCACCACCCACATCTGGCTAATTTTTGTGTTTTTAGTAGAGGTGGGATTTCGCCATGTTGGTCACGCTGGTCTGGAACTCCTGACCTCAGGTCATTTGCCCACCTCGACTTCCCAAAGTGCTGGGATTACAGACATGAGCCACCGTGCCCTGCTGTGATTGCAGTTTAATAGTAAATTTAAAGAAACACTATCCCAGGGCAAGAAGAAAACCACAAAAGAAAAGATGCTTTATATTTCAGTAACTTTTTTTGTTTTTTTTTTTTTAATTTCAAATTTTTTTTTGGATACTTGTGGTTTTTGGCTACATGGATACGTTCTTAAGTGGTAACTCTGAGATTTTAGAGCACCTGTCACCTGAGTAGTTACACTGTACTTAATATGTAGTTTTTTCTCTCTCACCCTACACCCAACTTCCTCAGAGTCCCCGATCACTCTCATGCCTTTGTGCCTTCCTTAGTTTAGTTCCTAGTTATTGGTGAGAATATATGATATTTGGCTTTTCATTCCTGAGTTACTTCACTTAGAAAGGCTTGAGCTCCATCCAAATTGCTGCAAAAGACATTATTTTGTTCATTTATTTGACTGAGTAGTGTTCTATGGTGCATATATACCACATTTTCTTTATCCACTCATTGGTCAGTGAGCACCTAGGTTGGTTCCATATATTTGCAGTTGTGAATTGTGCCACTATAAACATGCATGTGCAAGTGTATTTTTTGCATAATGACTTCTTTTCCTTTGGGTAGATACCCATAACGGGATTGCTGGATTGAATGGTAGTTCTACTTTTAGTTCTTTAAGGAATGTCCACACTGTTTTCCGTGGTGGTTTAACTAATTTACATTCCCACCAGCAGTGTAAATGTTCCCTTTTACCACGTCTATGTCAACATCTTTTCTCCTTTTTGAAAAAGGGGACCCTGTTTTCATTTGGCACTCTAGCGGCCTTGCCTGGGGAGACAAACATGACAAAGAAGGATGCTCTGCCCTCCAGGTCCTGAGTGCGGTCAGAGATGAGATGGACAGTTATAGCCACAGACCACCGGGCTCACAGCTCTGCGTTCGTCCCTCCTGCCAGCACGTGGCTTGCTGCATGGTCATTGTTCATTGGTCTTAGGCCCCCTAGACTGTGGGCCCCATGAGGCCCTGGCCCTGAGGAGTCCTTGAGGAGGGCCTATGAATAAACAGATGATCTCTGACTTGATATCTTCTCTTTGTTCACATAACTACCTGATTCCCATCCAGTGGGGTGCTTAGCTCTAGATGTGCCTGTTTTGAATTAAATCCCTCTTGGCCATTCCTTTTAAGTCACACATAATGCAATTGCTTTTGACTAAGGCAGCAAGGACATGAGGATTAATAAGAGGTGAGATGTGCCTGGCCTCCTCAGGGATCCGACAGGAGCTGCCATGCTTGATGTCCCCAGTGGATTTCCATTTCCAGAGATTCAAGGACTTGTGTGGTCCCCCAGACCTGGGAACCTTGGTAGCACAAGGGCCACTCCACTCCAACACTGCCACTCCCAGGTAATCACATCTGGCTACAATTTCTTATTTATATGTCTGCCTGTGCAATTCATTTTGTTGAACAAATGAATGAATACATTAATCAGTGCATCAAAGGATGAGAGAATCAATGAAAGAATAGCAAATCAGAGTAATGACTGCTGAGTTTGCTCCCCCCAGCAGCAGGTCCTAGAGGGCATGCTCAGTCAGTGCTGAGTGCATGAACTGTGAGACCTCTGGCTCCGGCTGCAGCAAGCTAAGCTGGGACTGGCAGCTGGGCCAATCATGTCAAGGTCCAGCTTTTCAGAGGCTGTGGGGCAAATGGGGCAAGAGCACAGGCTTTAAAGCCAGATGGAGAAGGGGTAAAAATCTCAACAGTCCTGCTACTTTCTGATTTTGGACAAATCACTTGTTGCCTCTGAGACTCAGTAATCATTTCTGCAAAATGGAAAAAAATGTATATATACATATATCTTATGATATTTTTAAAAATCATTGTACATCATTCATATTTTTAAATTGGCAATTCCTGGCATGAATTATGATTCTTATTTCCATCTGTCCCTAGATACACGTAGAGATCTCGAGGCAGCTGCTATGGGAGTAGCTTCCAAGGTCATAAGAGCTTTCATCTGCGTTATTTGGCCCATGAGATGTTTTCCATGTTCTGTGCTAGGCTGTGTGATTAACGGATGGGAAAGAAGTAGAACAACTAGCAGACACTCAAAAAACATTTACTGAACTGAACAGTGTCCAGGGCCTTCCCCATGCCCTGCTTCCATCAAAGGCAACGCTGTTCCCCACAGGCCCCTCCTTGTCCTCTCTTCTCCCTACTCCGTGCCGTCAGCCACCAGGTCCTGCGGGCTTTGTCACCATGTGTTTGTGACAAGGAATGCCTACTGTATGACCGGTGCTATGCCAGCCACTGTGGATGTCATCGGGGACAAATCAGGAGAGGCCCCTGTCCCTGTAGAACTTCCAATTTGGTGAAAAAAAAACTGACTCTAAACAAAACACACCAAATATTCATTTCATTACATACCATACACAGGGCTCCAGTGAAACATGATGGGAAGGGAAAGAGAAGGAACCTTCAATGGGTGGGAAGAAAAAAGGCCCCTCTGAGCAAAGAGTTGAGGTCTAGAGAATGAGAAGGAGTTGGCCAGGCAAAAA